>NC_026003.2:101246544-101277075 GCF_000442705.2 Elaeis guineensis
CATTCTCAGGGGTGTCAAAAGAGTTATTCAACAATTGAATCATCTCTTCGAGTTGTGCATCCTCAAACTTATAACTAAGTTTATTGTTCATGGCTGCCCTCATGACACAACGCACTGTAGTGCGGTCATTGAGCCACTTCATATAAGTGTCTCTCGCAGCACGAGATGCATTGACAGTAGGTTCTTTGGGTGCGGGATCCATAAGCATGCACAGGATCTTTTCGTGCTCTAGGATGATCTTTAGCTTTCGATATCAGCTATCGAAATTTGGTCCGATAAGCTTGTCACGTCCAACAGTAATCGGAGCGATAATATGTTGGCCATTGCTGAAAAAGAAAATCAAAAATCTATTAGTATATGAATCATTTTAATCCTAAAGATATGGACTTTAGTCTAAAAGTTCTCTCACTATTTTATACAAATTGGTAGCCTTTACCTCCAATTCGAAGAATTACAATAATCCCTAACGAGTACTAGAATCCACACAGACGTATTTGAGCTCCGAGTTGGCTCAATCAATCCTAGTGGCATCCATGGTAGGTTCTTAATCAATTATTTTATCAAATAATTTTAGCAATTAGGTTTTGCTCAAACAAATCTTCAGCAGGCATGTGACACCTTCACTGAAAATTTGGTTAAGTCTAACTATTAATATGATAACACCAAGTGCATCCAACAAACGAATGCCTAGGCCCGAGTGTGGCTCAACCAACCTGACATTGATCTGAAGGGCATAATAAGGTGGTCATATGATGAATGATAATTTAATACCCAATAGATTCAGGCGTGTGGTGCCTCCAATGCCTATTTAAAATATTGGATGCATTATCACGCACCTTAATGGGAGGCTATAAACTAGTTTCCCCACATGTATCATTTTAAGGACTAATAATTTAAAGAACTTGATTGAATAAGAGAAGAGATGGACTTGCGAGTTATAAATCCTCCTATTGACTTCATCAAGTCATAAAGATGACTTGATACAAGCAGGTCTAGAGACACCAAAATCAGTCATACTGATTTACCTTAATGGCATGGGATCAGTTCGAATCAATCAGTGATCTTAATCAAAATATGATCTATCGAATAGGTTAGGTAAGTGAGATCGATGGAGGGTCTGCCTCGGCTTGTCTTAGATACCATCGAAATAGTCAGATAAGCGACTACCAATTAAAATCATCGATCAAATTGTCATGCAATATTGTCAAACTTACTTGAGACACCAATTGGTGGATTAGTTTCAATTTAGTCATCCAAAGTACTCAGATTAAACTATTGATCCACGATCATGGTCCAATTAGTATGATTAAAAATATAGACTTGATCAAGCTACAACTGTTGAGATTGATCTAGAGAAATTCTGACCTAATCTAATTCAACTTTCAATTAGATTTAATCAATTTCTCTATTTAGTTCATATTAGTTTCTAACTCTAGGTCTAACCCAATTAGATGATTTGATTCATGCTAATTCATTGTCCATCGATTTATGAGGTGTCTTAAGATCTTCAATTCTCAAATCTAGATCTTTTTAAAACTTAATTCCAAATTAAATGTGTGAAACGTATGTTTCAGTTTGTAGAACTATTCTACTAGGTTTCAAGTGAAGCATACTATATATTTTAAATCAAAATCTAATTTTTAATTTCATGTTTAACAATTAAATATGTATCAATTTCATGTATACATCATATGTATCATAAAAAATTTAGATTTCTACATCATATGCAGCATACAATTTAGATCATAAAATCTAATTTTTATAACTGAATTTGTTTTATTAAAATTTATTATTAACCATAAATCACTTTAGATCTAATCTAAACATATTTATAATCAATATAATTTTAAAATTTTTTCTTATTTTTTATCATGAGACTTGATCACAATGGCACCCTTACATGTCATAAGACCACCCCATCGAATAGGAAGAGAGGATCTTTAAACCCTACTTGTGCTTATGATCGGATGGCTTGGTGATCTTTTCAGTTCGAGTACTGGACTACTAAGATCTGAAATATAATTTCAAAAATTAACTACATGAATATGTAAATTATCATACAATCCATGCATGCACACGATCATACAAATATGATGTGCATTAATCTTATTAGATCAATGCATAAGCATATTTCAGATCTGAACCTAATTTTATCTATTATATAAAACTATTAATTTAGATCTGACATAATAAAAATCAATTCTAAATATATGTATGATTGCATAGAAAAATTTTGGTTAGAGTGTGATCAAACATACACAGATATTATGCTGAAATCAGATCTGAAATTTATCAAACAAATTTAGATCTGAGCCTGATTCTAACATCAATTCTTTAATTGAATTACATCATAAAAAATATATCAAAATAAATTTAAATCCATACATAATCAGGTATTAAATCAGCATAAAAATCTGTATAGAAAATTTTGGCTTAAAATAGATTTTCAGCAGATCGGATTCAGAGACTGATTTTGATTCGATACTCTAGTCAAAATCAGGTAAAAATTATACAAAAAATATCAAATAAAATCAAAGTTTAATCATGTCAAAAATTTTGATTCAAAATTAGATAAAAAAATAAAAAAAAATTAAAATTAGACTATGCGATCATGACATACAGGCCTGGCTCAGATACCAATTGAAGAAAAAATTATCCGATCGCATTAGATGCCAGGAGGAAAGAATAGATTAGTAATTAAAATTTTTCATAATATTTATGAAATCTTATCTTGATTTACAGTAGACAAAGATCAAGGTTGAAGAAACTCAGCTATCAATTTACTTCGCGAGATCTGGATGCGCAGATCCTCTACTTCGCATGCGTGCCAAACTCTGTAGAAGAGAAGGATGAATGTCTTCTTCGAGAGGAAGGAGATGAGATCTTGGTATCTGATTTCAAGGATTTAGAGCAGCCCACATGCCACCATGCCAAGGGGAGGAAGGATGCCCAAAAGAAGAGAGAAGCCTAGGGAGAGGTGACGCCTAAGAGAGAGAGGATGCCCACACCAAAAGGAGATCTTCATGCCTAGGCCAAAGATTTGATTGCTTATTTCTCTTCTCCACACCCCTCCTTATATAGGTAAGAGGTCCTAAATCAAATCAAACTCCTTTAAGTACTAGGAATAGGACTCTCCATGTTTGAATCAAATCCAAACTTTTTAAAGTAAAAGAAATCCCAATCCAAGTAGGAGAGGCACCAACTTGCACCTCTCTTCATTATGCCACACACCCAAAGGGAGGGGTCTATTTTTAGCCCCTTTCCAACTACTTTGGTTGGCTCACATGGTGAGAGAATAGTTGGGGCATGTGGCTAAGTAGATCAAATAGATTTGGTTCAGATTTGGATTAATTCGAATCTATTTCGAATCAATTTCGAAAAGATTACTGATCCTAATCTAATTAAGATTCTTGTCCCAGTCTATCTTGGATAATTAATCCAATTAAGTCTTAATAAAATTAAGTCTAATTAAATTAGATCTGATTTAAAGTAATTTGGACTTGAATCAATCTCTCATAATTGCTTGAATCATTGATTTGATTTAATTCATCCTTGGAATCAAGCCCGCACCTCATGCGCAGTGCTAGCTGGACATAGTCAGTATTTAATTCTATATGACCACCAACTTAATTCTTAATTAGGTTAATCCAGATGTTCAATCAAATCTCATACTTTTAAATTGAACACATAAATATTCGTCAATTCTTTTCTATATTGTTTGACTTTTGTGCGTGATTCTATAGGTTCGAACACTAAGCTGGTAGCATAGGAACTCTTTTCTATACTAATCGAAGTGATCATCTAGCAATGATATCCGACGTCCGGATAGATCGAATAATTGCAAAGCAATATTCAAGAATCTCGATATATGGTTACCGTATAATTCATCCTTTAACCCTAATGCTCAAGGTGACCTAGGGTCTAACTATCAATCCTGAAATATTTATCCACATTATATTTCAATCTTTCAAATCCATCATATGAATTATTCTGGTCAAGATTTTATTAAACTGAAATACAGTGATGCATTAACTCCTATAATTCAGAGTGGTCAATCCATCTTGATCCATACAGAGACTTTGTAAGTACTTGACTGTACCCAGTAGCCTTCTGTCACTGTATTAAAAATGCATGTAGTCTAGCACCAAAGCAAAATGAGTTGCTTGTAAGTTACTATGGTGATCTCAGATCTGAGGGACACATGCCCATATACTTCGTGAGATGCTCTTGACAGTAGAGTGCTCAGCAAGTGAGTCACTTGTTCAGTGACGATGTGCTCCTACATCTCACATGTATGCCATACCAGTGTCTCTACACTCTTTGGTTGTGAGGACAATCAATCTATATGGCACACAATGACCTACTCTTGATAAATGTCATCGTCTTATTAATGATGTATCATTTGATCTCGAACATGTTTAAGAACTATTTGACAAATCATCCTTTATCGATCATAATATAGTTATAAGGACTTCATCACAATACAAGAGTTCTAATAACGAAGATGTACATCTTGTGATAAAATGTCAAAATAATTTTTATTCATTGATCAATAGTTCATATACAAAATCTAATTGCTTACAATAAGCTAATTGGCTTTAGGACACAATTCCTAACAACTTATTCATTTTCACTATGATAGGAACTTTATCTGTTTCAATGACTTGGTCAGGAGCTGGCTGGTTCGGGCCTTTTGTATGCATTGATCAATCGAACCCACAATGTCAGGCATGTGAGGTGAAGGATTGATAAAGGGCTCCTCCACATGCAATAATCCATGCCGCTCAACAGGCAGAGGTATGTCAAATAGCCTATAGGTAGATCGTTATGGGTGTCTCCCAGTATCCTCATCATGTTCATCTTGAAGCTGTTGTCGGAATGCGTCTCTTCCTCTACCACCCCTTTGACCAAGTCTGGATGCTCCACCACATGTTATTATCCCTATTTATATATAAAGGTTAGATGCATATATTACATATCATGAATCTCACTTAAAATTATATATATTATTTATAATAATATAATACAAACGCACAATATAGGCACAGATCAAATAGTCAAAATAAATATTTGATAAATTATGATCAAACTTATCCAAAATATATAATTTTAAATAATCCAATATGATAATATATTATACAATAACTAAATTTAAATGTGAATAGCAACATTATATAAATCAATCATTATCGCTATCAGGCAACTCAAAGTCATTTTCTTCCTCATCAGACTCATCATCGTCTTCAAATTCTTCTTCTTCCTCTTCCTCCATGTCCTTTTTATTCTCCTCTTCTTTTTTCTCTTCCTCTTCTAGCATCGCTTCTTCTAGTCTTTGTCGCTACTTACATATCTCATCATCATCAAGTATTTCATATTGAGAGAAATCAACTAGCAAATTGGATACGTTAAGTTCTTCATTAGCCTGAACTATAGATGGATTTGTGATATCATCCTCTGGATACACATCAATATTTGAAGATACATTGTCATCACCTATATCCATTGAAGGGATATTAGAAGAATTCCTAGCTTTTATTTTACACACAATCCACCAATCACATGTCCCCCTACTATTGTAGGGATAAGTGGTGTAATATACATGTTGCGCTTGTTGTGCCAATACAAAAGGCTCATTGGTATTCAATCATGATCTGTGGTGCACATTCATGAGACCATGATCACGGTGCACTCTTATGCCTCTCTCAGTATCATACCAATCGCATCTAAATAACACAACCTTGTCTCTAATATCATAAAAAGTTAACTCCAAAATCTCAATTAATATGCCATAATAATCATGTTCAAAATCATTTTAATAGCTTCCTTTTTCACACACACCACTATTCATTATTTATTTATTGATGTCATATTCAAGTGTATGGAATTTAAAATCATTGATAAAATATCCTTTGAAAGTTATAACTCCTGAATTTAAGCCTTATAGTACTATGTCCATGATACGCCAATAAATTTCATGCCTCTCACTCTTCACCTATTTTCAAAAACAATTATCACAACTATCTAACTTAATGATCAATAATAAAAAAATATATTACATATAGTATATTGTCGACTAACCAAATTTTCAACCAACTTGTAAACTCTCATTCATGCAATCTCTCAACTTCTGCATTGGTAATATGAGGTGAATACGCTCTGATATACAACTCATATAAAATATACTTATATTAGTCGGATATAATTAGTCTGAATAATTTAGTATCTGATATACAATATAAATAAGAAAAATGAAACACTTACTTTATAAATGGTCCAAGCTCTTCACAGTTAAGCAACACATAAATATGTACAGTATTATACTCTTCATCAATCATTAACTTATAAGACACAGTTGTTTCCATCAATCATTCGGGATGCAAAAAGGTAGAAAAACATCCTAAAGGCCCCACATCTCCCCATTATCATTTCATGGGACTCGAATCAACTTTGTTTGTACCTCAGGTTCAAAATAATATGAGCAAAAAGAACTGATTTCCTTGATGACATAAGTCTTATATATTGAACCCTCAATAGAAGACTTATTTTGCACCATACTCTTCAGATAAAATATATATCTAAACAATATCAATTTCACTTATATAAGATATGAATTTAACAAAACTATATACTGAGAATAAAGAATGGTACCTCTCAAGCAAATACATCCATCTAAATTGATTTGGTCCTCCAACCTTTGCTTCATAAGCCAAATGAATCAGTAAGTGTTCCATGGAATCAAAGAAAATGGGAGGAAAAATTTTCTCCAACTTACATAAGGTTTCAATGATATTTTTCTCTAAGATCTCCATATGCTTAATCTGAATGATAGTGGAGCATATATCTAGGAAGAAATGGCATAGCTTGGTTATTGCATCCCACACTGAAGGTGGCACCATACTCCAAAAAGTAATCAGGAGCAATTGCTTTATAAGCATGTGGCAATCATGACTCTTTAACTCATAGAACTTACAATTCCCAACTCATAGAACTTACAATTCTCAACATTCACACATCGAGATATGTTTAAGGCATAACCATCGAGGAGCTTCAATTCCTTCAACCAGTTACAAATATCCATTTTCTGTTCAATGATCAATACATAAGAGGCTTTAGGCTACAAAGCTTGTCATTATATGACTTCAAGTGCAAATGAGAACTATTGTAATATCTTTCCAAATCTTCCCTTGCCTTTATGTTATCTTTGGTTTTGCTCTTATTGTCCATTATCGTGTTAAAGGCATTTTGAAACATATTTTTCTCTATATATATGACATCAAGATTATGTCTAATTAGATTTGTGTGCTTAAGGCAACTCCTAAAATATACTTCTTTTCATCCAATTATGTTCAACACCAAATTTCGATAGCTTTTGTTTGACATACTGCATGCTAAATGTGATATTTGGAAGCATGCATACTCTATTCAATATTTTTTCATCAGATAATCAAGGAGGAGACACATCTCTCTCAACTTAATCATCAGAACAAACAATCTGTTGTCTCCTGTATTGATGATTAAGGGGTAAAAACTGACTGTGGTAGTCAAAAATGATGCCTTGCCACCATTTTTCAGGATGAATATCTTGGTGCACTCCATACAATAAGGACATGATAGTCTTCTATGTGTGCTCCATCCGAACAACATACCATATCTAGGAAAGTCACTAATTATCCACAAAAATATTGCTTTCATCTGAAAATTTCACCTTCTACTCACATAGTAAATATTCACCGCGACTCTTCATAACTGCTTCAACTCCTCAATTAGAGGCTTTAGAAATATATCAATATTTCTTTCTGGACTATTCAGGCCTAGTATCACCATGTTTAAAAATTGTACTACTGCTTGAGACACATCCACAGAGGTAAATTGTATACCATAATCAGAACATGCCAACATGAATAAGGTATTGATGAATGTCCAAAAGGATTGAACACATCCGTATACAATCCAAAACGTATATTCTTTGGATTGGATGCAAAGTCAGGATTGATTCTATTAAAATGCTTCCACACCTCACTATCAAATAAGTGTGCCATAACACTACAAGAAAAATAGTTTTTACCGACGGCTATTAGCGACGGCAAATTTATCGTCGCTAATAATATTTTTTATCAATGAAAATGATGACCAACATATTTGCCATCACAAAAAAAAATATTAGCGACAGTATTTTTGACTTTTAGCGACGCAAGTTGCATCACTAATAGAAAATAATTTTATTTTTTTTCAATTTGATTGTAGGATTATTGATGATGGAAAATTCTTATTAGCGACGGTATTTTGCCATCGCTAATACCAACCTTAAAAACACTCTATCGGTTCTTCACTTTTTATTTTTCCTCATCCCACCACCACCCCCTTCTTTCCCCCACCTCCAGTCCTCCTCTTTCCCCCACCATCAGATCCCACTGCCCCGAGCCATCGATCGCCTCCCTGAGCCCCCGATCGTTAGATCCCACTTCTCCGAGCCTCCGACTGCCTCCCCGAGTCTTGACCGCCTCTCTGAGCCCCCAGCCCTGCCCCACCATTAGAGCCCCTGAACTCCTCCCCCCCAGCCCCCATGCTACTGGAACCACCTCGGATCCGACATCCCCTGCTTCCCCGAGCTCCCCCCTTCTTTCCATCCACCTCTCGCCTCTCTTTTCATTCTCCACCCCTCCTCTTGCCGGATTGGACCCCCCCGACCTCCCCCTTCTTCCCCCACTCCTCCCCTTGCCAGATTGGATCCCCTGCTGCCTCCCCCTTCTCCCCCTGCCCTCCCTTTGCTGGATTGGACCTGCAGTGGCCTCCCCTTTCTCCCCCCACCCCTCCCCTTATCGGATCAGATCCCCTACCATCTCCCCCTTCTCCCCCCGCCCCTCCCCTTATCGGATCGAACCTGTAGCCCCACCTCCCTCCTTCGGAGCACCTAGCCACTAGAGCGTCGAATCATCGAAGCACCGCACCGCTGGACCCATATCACCATCGCACTATGAATATTAGTGATGACAACGGTGATGGCTCCATCACCGTCGCCACACCCCATTCTCATCTTTTTTAATTTTAAATATTTAAAATTAAATTTATCTAATTATCATAAATTAATAATATTTAAAATTAATTAAATAATATTATTAATTTTAATAATATTATTTAAATTAATATTATTCTGGAGAGGCAGAATCACTTCGGAAAGCTCTTCAGTGAGAGTAGCCTTAATGCCTTCGACGGTAGGGATTCGAGGTCAGGCCACCATCGAACTGGCTTTGGCCTGCTCATCTACTTCGGTGGCAGTTGGAGTAACTCAATGATTGGATTCTAGGCTCTAGGCCTAACCCGAAAGAATAAGGAGAGAAGTGATAAGGGTAGTTAAGGTAAGAAAGGATCGTCGCAAAAATGATTCTCTCTTATTACCTCACTGACTTTATATATTATATTGGTGTCACTTATTTTTGCTATAGATAATACTTTGGAAAGTTTGTCGATTAAGCTACCTAACAAAAAATTTAGTAGCCCATAATTATGATACATTTGGCACGAGATATGCTAAACAATTGATACATTTGGTGTGAGATATATTATGGCCTCTTTTTCTTCCTCCCATATGATGTCTTAAAGCTGATGGATGCCAATGGATTTTGGTTGCTATATTCTTATGGTTGCCTTCTTATTTTTTTTTATGATGATCTAAACTAAATAGATATTGAAGGGACTGGCTCTATAGATTGCTATGGCCTCTTTTTCTTCTATCTATATAATATCTTAAAGCTGATGGATGTCAATAGATTTTGCTTGCTATATTCTTATGGTTGCCTTCTTATTTTTCTGATGATTATTCAAACTTAATTAATGGATATTGAAGGGAATGGCTCCACGATTGCTATGGGCTCTCTTTTTTGTTCCCATATGATGTTTAAAACTTGATGGGTGCTGATGAATTTTGCTTGCTATATTCTTATGGTTGCCTTCTTATTTTTTTTGATGATGATTCAAACTTAATTAATGGATATTGAAGGGCATGGCTCCATAGATTACTGTGGGCTTTTTTTTTATTCTCATATGATGGCTAAAACCTGATGGGTGCTGATGAATTTTGCTTGCTATATTCTTATGGTTGCCTTCTTATTTTTCTTGATGATAATCCAAACAAAATAGATATTGAAGGGACTGGCTCCACACATTGCTATGGGCTTTTTTTTTATATTCCCATATGATGTGTTAAAGCTAATGGGTGCCATTGATTTTGCCTTTAGCTTATAGTAGTGGAGTTCTTTAAAATCGAAAGCAAAAATGGCACTCTCTTATTACCTCATTGGCTCTTGGTGGCTGGTTTATAGGGGAGAAGAAAATCAAGACCTACCTATAGCTAAGAAGCTAGACCCCACAAATGCATCTAGAATATATATTCGACTTTATTCACATATACTCGATTAGATTTTATCAACATAACTTCTTTATCGTTGTTCCTGATCTACGACAGATGGTGCATCATAGCAGACCTATCTCTAGACCCACCAATCGATGTCGATCCTCCATCAGAGAGATCAAATATTATGTAAGATTGTTAGTTAGCATCTACAGTGTATCAGTAGAAAAATAATTCTCATCCAGCAGTACGTGGCTACAAAGAAGCACAAAAAAAGTATTATCTTTATGTCAGATGGCTACAAAGATAGAAATCAAAGTCCGTCGGATGACAAATACTTGTGTCAACCATAGTTCCTAATCAAACTATTATAACGTTACTTCCTACTCCAAGCATATAAAATACCACGTTACTTTTATGAACGTGGCACAAAATTAAGGTATCATGATATACAGTTAAATAAATATGATACATAGTTATTTTATTCTGATACATAGTTAATCTAATATGATACATAGTTATTTTTATTTTCAGAGATTATAGATCATATCTTTTCGAGGTCAGAGCCGTCACAGTCAGGAGAGAGTTCTCATGCAGCCAGCTTATATGATTCTGCGACATACATACCATGTGGTAAACTCTAATACTTTAGATATTCTTTTTTATATTATTTTATCTTTATTATTTAATATAACATTCTTTATGATATCTTGATACTCTCAGGTTCGGACACCGTGGGGTCACTGGTAACCCTACAGTTACACAAAATAGCATCCGACTCTTAGAGTCAATGGCGTGGTAGAGGACCCACCCGACTCATGATATCTTCGACTCGATCGGAGGATAGAGAGCTCATCCACATTCAGAGCCACTCATAAGTACCATATCTTCACTGAATATGTTTAAAATTTAGCCATTATAAAGTCTAACATTTATTGTTCAAAATCAACTTTGCAGAATATTTACAGAGACCTCCATGCCTCGTGTGATTACCGAGATCATCCAACAATTGATGTTGGGGTCGGTGAACGAGTTCTCCAGTTGGCCGTCAGAGGCTCGTGATATAGCCTGGGAGATATTCTAGATAAGTCAAAGGTATTTAATTTTTAAATTCAAAGTAAGTCTGTATTTTATTTATTAATACATGCTTGCTTCTACTTGTAAGAGTACTATCGATTTGAGACTCCTTAAGATGAAGAGGCTGGCCATCGGATCTTCGAAGAGATGGTCACTCGTAGGTCCTGAGATGTGCTATACAGCCTTAGGCAGTCCACCAGACAATACTCCAGTTTCGAGTCACCATCGGACTGAAGTCTTACATAGGTCACTGGATGTGGGCAGACATATGGAAGGCCCTTTGCGATCAGTGGAGTACTGAGGAGTACTCTGATAGGTGGCAGAGGGTACGACAGAATCGATCTATCCAGCAGCATCCGATCAAGCACACTAGCGGCTCTATTGGCACACATGTTGTAGTTGATAGATTGATAAAAATTCTACACTTAAATTAATTCATATTGAATTGATCATATATATTTTAATTAATTTAATTTTATTATTTATTTATTATAGACATGGTAGCTGGATCATGCACCAGGACAGTTGCAGATATAAGAGGCCAATAACAATCTAGGAGGATTGGTGATTACTTAGATCTTTATTCTCGACAGATCACGATAACAACTTAAAATATTATTTATTAAGTTTTTATATATATTGATATGTATGGACTAATAAATTTCTAAACTATATGGATAAATTATATGGAGTATCTCATATCACAGCACGGTGAGGACCCATCCTCTTAGTCCCTCCTTGACCTTGAGGGATGGCTCAGGGCCACCAGAGGAGTGAGTAAGAGCCGAGTCATAGGATTCGACCACAGCTTCAACCCTCCACTAGCTAGAGAATCTTCATCGACGTCCTCTCTTAGGACTCGACGATCCAAATGTGGGCTGATGCACATGTGAAGGATGTTGTCTAGAGGCTTTGAAGCCACGACCTCAGAGCTTTCGAGATACTGTCTGCGATATGATAATTGAGATTCTTCAGAATCTATATCTACACAATCAGTTGGGCTCATTGTCACAGCTATCACAGCAAGTAAGTCTATAAATAATTTTTTTTACTTATTTTAAATTTTTATATTGAGAAGCTTCACATATTTAGACTTGAGTCTGGGAAGAAGATATAGGGGGTAAAAATTCAATCTAACCATCCAAACGATAGGTCAAGGGTGTCTATAGCTCTGTATCATCGAATGAAGTATGTTGGAATAATCTGTTCAAGAATCAGAGTAGTATATCGAAATATACATCTCCATATCGATATATATATTTTATATCAAAATTTATTAATAATATTTTATTTTTCTTCATTACAGAATGCTGGAACATCAGCTCTCATCCACCAACTATTGGAGAGAATGTACAGGAGCATGAGGAGGATAAAAAAGATGATGAGGAGGATCTTATATGATTTTTTTTTTTATATGTATGTAATTTTTATACTTATAAAGTAATATAAATTTATAAAATTATATAATTTATATTTTTAATATAATATAATTAATTTTATATTTATGATTATATTAAATAATTATTATTTTTAATAAAATAATTATTATTTTATTTATAATAAATTTTAAAAAATATTATTTCTTATTAATATAATTAAAATAATTTTAAAATATTTAATTATAATTTTTTTAAAAAAATTAAAAACTATTAGCAATGACAGTAGCGATGAAATGGCAGTCACTAATAGTTTTTTAATATTTTAATTAAAAAAATTTAAAATTATTAGCGATGATTTTTATCGCTAATACCATCGCTAATTACCATTATTAGTGACAGTAAATTTGCCATCACTAATAACGGTAATTAGTGATGAGATTATTTTCATCAATTTTTAGCGACGGCTAACCTCATCGGATTTTTAACAACGGCATGCCGTCGCTAATAGTATTAGTGACAGTAAAATGACTATTAGCGATGGTAGTTAGCCATCGCTAGTAGTCTATTTTTTTGTTGTGTAAAATCATCTGTACATCTATTTGAAGCATGCTAAGTCATGTGTTGTATTATTTTTGATGACATAAATAGCCTTTGAAGCCTATCATTAAGTAGGAGATATCGTAGTACTTTAAAAAAAATATTTTTTGCCCTTACACCACAATCATTTCTCCTAGATTTTCATCGAGTATGACCACAAACATCACATTCTATCTTTGCCTCATCTTTCAAATAATACAATACACACATATTAGGACATACATCAATCTTTTGATAGCCAAGGCCAAGCTTCCCTATCATTTTCTTTGTTTCATAGAAATTATCTACTAGCTTCTTATCTTCTGGTAACAAATCTTTGACAAACAACAAGAGACAATCATGATAACTTTCACTCGATCATATTAAATTCAGACTTACAAATATAAGAGTTGTGATACTGCAGATAGTTTGGTGTGCTTCCGACAATCCTCCCACAATAGCTCATCCGCTGCTATCAGCAAAGAATAGAATTTCTCAGTATATGAATTTGGGGACTCATGCACATCATAACCCTCCTCATTGATGATCTCCATTTTTGGTTGCAATTTTTGAAATTTTGGACCAAACCTTTCCACTATCAATCTTCTATATGGATTAATATCATCTTCTGAAGATTCTTAGATGTGACTATAAGTCTCACCATATGAAGTCCATATGGTGTAGTGATCATCAAAACCTTTATAGTAAAGATGCAAAACCATTTTATCTCTAACACAAAACTTTAAGTTATGATACTTTAAACATAGGCACCTAAGTTTATTTCTATCCATATTATTAGGTTGCAAAAATGCAAACTAAAGGAATCTTTCAACCCCTTAAATTCGTCAGTGACATATATCCATTTCTAAAGTGATTATAAATCCAACTACAATCTCCAGATATATTATATCTTTTTTACCTATATAAAATCAATGTACAATCAGCACATTTATAAAAATCATAAAATCTATCAAATAATTGTTAAGTATAGCTATTTAGAAATAATAATGTAAATGATAACTATGAATATCAATCATGTCAAATCGGATCATAAATAATACGAGTATCGCTCAAACATAGTTTTGGAGCAAAGAAAAAAAAATCTAGCTCAATATGACAGATAGGATTTTAATAATAAATAATACAAGTATCGCTCAATAAACATGATGGATCTTTCACTATAAAAAAAAATAATTTTTAGCGACAGTCATTAGCGATGATAATTTTGCCATCGCTAATAACCCTTTTACCGACCATCAATGGTGACTAAAAAATAAGCTATCGAAAAAAAAATTATTAGCAATGGTATTTTTGATTTTTAGTGAATATAACATCATGAATAAGTAATAATTTTTTATTTTAAATTAGATTGTAAGATTATTAGCGACAAAAATATCTTATTACCGATGGTAATTTTCATTACAAATAAGCATTACCGATGATATTATTAGGGACAACTTTTGCCATCGCTAATTACCCTAACTTTTCCTCCATCTATTTCGACCCCCCTGCCCTCGTTTTCCCCCACCCGGCAATCGAGACCCCTAACCCCCCTCCTTGATCCCCGACCCCCCTCCTCGGCCCTCTCGATTTCTAGGTTGGATCCCACGCCAGCGATTACCCTCATTTTCCCCCACCCTCTCCCCCACCCTAATTTTCCCCACCCAATGATCGAAACACCTATTTTTCCTAACCCCCTCCCCGACTCCCAACCCCCCTCTCTGGCCCTCTCGATTTTTGGGTTGGCTCTCCTACCAGCGACCACCCTCAATTTCCTGCACCCCCCTCTCCTACCCTCATTTTCCTTCACCCGACAATCGAAACCCCCCTTTTCCCTGACCTCCCTCCTCAGCCCCCGACCCCCCTCCCTAGCCCTCTCGATTTTTGGGTTGGCTCCTCCGCCAACGACCGCCCTCATTTTTAAAATTTTATTTTATTTTTTTAAAATTTTTAATGGGTTCGAGGCAAGCTCAGGCCTCTCAGAGTCATGATACTTTAGCTGAAGTATTTGAAAGATATGATTTCAAATTACTGTAGGTAAATTACTTTCAGGTAAACATGGTGAAACAAGAAAGATTCAAACCTCCAAGATACTGTGCTCCTTATCTTGAGGGTGTTTGCATGTAAAGATCAATATTTCAGTTGCTTGTCACTTATTCAACTGAGCTCATTATCACAGCCATCACAACCGATAAGTCAGTAGTATTAATAATTTCTTTATTTATTTTAAATTTTTATGTTTAGAAGCTTCACATAGTTTGGCTTGAATTGGATGAAGAAGATTTAGGGGTCAAAAATCAATCTTCCTATTTGATGGATGGGATGGAGGTGTAGATACATCCATATCATTGAATGAGATGTGTAGAAATAATTTATTCGAGAATTGAAAGAGTATATCAAAATATACAACTCCGTGTTAATTTAGACTTGAAGCGGAAGGGATGGGTACAAGGAAGTCAAAATTCAATCTAACCATCCGATGGATGGACTGAAGATATCTATAGTTCCATATTATTGAATAAAATATGTAGAAATAATTTATTCAAGAATCGGAGCCATATATTAAAATATATCTCTCCATGTCATTTTAGGCTTGAGGCATAGCTTTTCAGTTTCAATTAACTTAGTTTCAAACCATTAGATTATTGGCCAATAAAATATGTTATTTTAAATCTTACATTACCATCCATAATTATATAATTAATCCATGAATCTTTTTATTTTTATTTTCAGAGATTATAGATCATGTCTTCTCGAGATCGAAGCCGTCATAGCCAAGGAGAGAGCTCTCATGCAGCCAGCTCATATGATTCTATGGCATACATACCATGTAGTAAACTCTAATACTTTAAATTTTTTTTATATTATTTTATCTTTTATTATCTAGTATGACATTCTTTATGATATCTTGATACTTTCAGATTCGAATGATGTGGGATCACTAGTGACCCCACACTTACATGGAGTAGCGTCCAACTCTCAGAGTCAGCAATGTGGTAGAGGACCCATCCGACTCATGGCACCTCCGACTCGACCAGAGGATAGAGAGCTTGTTTACATTCAGAGCCACTTATAAGTACTATATCTTCACTGAATATATTTAAAATTTAATCATTTTAGAGACTAACATTTATTGTTCAAAATCAATTTTATAGCACGTTTATAGAGCCTAAAGTGTCTCATGTGGTTACCAAAATCATTCGATGATTGATGTCAGGGTCGGTGAATGAGTTCTCTAGTTGGCCATCAAGGGCTCGTGATGCAGTCTGGGAGATGTTCCTGATAAATCAAAAATGTTTAGTTTTTAAATTCACAATAGATTTGTATTCTATTTATTAATACATGGTTGCTTCTACTTGCAGGACTACTATCGATTTGAAACTCCTTAAGATGATAAGGCTGGCCATGCCGAGGTTCCGAGATGGGCTGTATAGCCTTCAACAGTCCATCATAGAGCACTCCAATTTTGAGTCACCATCAGACTGAAAGTCTTACACAGATCACTGGATGCGAACGGATATATGGAAGGCCCTTTGAGACTAGTGGAGTATTGAAAAGTACTCTGATAGGTAGCAAATGGCATGACAAAATCGATCTATCCAGCAGCATCCGATCAAACACATTAGCAGCTTCGTTGGCACACATGTTGTGGCTGATAGATTGATAAAAATTTTATACTTAAATTAATTTTATATTGAATTGATCATATATATGTCATGGTCTGGCCTGGCCCATGCAACAATCAGCCAAAGCCCAAAACAAAAAAAAAAAGAAGGAAAACAGAGGAGAAGAACTCCCGAAGGGAGTCTTCTTCCTCCGTTCATCGGCTCCTAATCGGAGTCGAAAACAAGTTCCCTCCGGCCCTATTTAAGGAGGAGATCCCTCCTCTCTCCTTTCCACCGAAAATCCTAAGCTCAAACGGCGGCAATCATCGGAAAAATCCTACGGAAGATCGTCCCTGTGCCGTCCAATTTCTCACCGAAAAAGCTTCACCGGCGACGGAGGTAAGCCTCCTCCCCTTCCTCTCTTCTCCCTCTTCCTTCTCGTGCCGATGTGCACGCTCGTCGGTGATCGGAGTCGTCGAATTTTATTGTGAAAGTAACCTTCATTTTTATTATTTTTCATGGATTACCGGTGCCGGTGGTCACCGCCGACCACCAGTTTGGCCCTCTTCTTATCGGCGAGTCACCTCCTCCTGCCGATGGCCGCCCCATGCCGGCTGCGCCGCCGACCGGCCAACCAACGAGGGGACCTTACGGTCCCCTATTTCGGCCCAAAAGAACCCACAGGAGAAGAAAAAAAAAAGAAGAAGAAGAAGAAGGAAAAGAAAAAGAAAAAGAAAAGAAGAAGAAGGAAAAGAAAAGAAAAAGAAAAGAAAAAGAAGAAAAAGAAAAGAAAAAGGAAAAGAAAAAGGAAAAGGAAAAAAAAAAGAGAGAAGAAAAAAAAATAATATAATAATAATAAATAAGATTTTCTCTCCTCTCTCTTTCGTGAAGAAAAAGAAAAAAAAAAGAAGAAAGAAAAGAAGAAAGAAAAATAAAATTAATTAATAAATAATGATATAAATAATAAAATATGAGAAAGAAAGTTTCTCTCTCTTTCTTCTCTCTCTTCAGCCTGAACTAGCATTTTCTCTCTGTAGAATTAGACTTTCACTCTCTAGAATCCTCTCTCTGGATTATTTTTCTCCTAAGATTTCTAGAATTTTGAGAAGAATGATGATGAATTTAAATGATCCTCGTGATGGATTTTTGATCTGTGATCGTCGGATGGTACCCGACATCCACTTTGATCAAATCAGATATTTTTAAGATTTTAATTTCTATAATTTTATTAAATTATCCACATGATAATCTTAGCATGATTTGATCTGATCGATCGGATTTGTTGAATCATATTATCTGAAGAATTCAAGATGAGTTTTCTCTCTCTAAAATTTTCTCTCTCTAAAAATATTCTCTCTCTTGATTGATTCTCTCTCTAAAAAGGTTAGTGAATGAAAAAAAATTTTTAATAGTCCTGATCTGATTCTAATGAAGAACCCTGATCCATGGTTGTCAGACAGCATACTAGCACCAACCTTGATCAGACCACAAATCTTTAGATTTGATTATCCATGATTTCGATCTAGCCATGACTTGATTTGATCATGTTGATTTCACCAATCGAGATATTGGACCAATCATAATGTTGGATTGTGTCACCTGATCAATTCGAATTGTACCTTATGAATTCTCTCTCCTCTAATTTTCTCTCTCTACTTGATTTTATGAAATCGATGAAGAAACCTCGGTCCTATCACTTCAAATCTGATTTAATCTGATAGTCAAACTTTGGATCATTTAGGTCCTAATTAAAGTTTGATTAGATAAAAATTAGATGATCGGACCTAGTCTAAACCGTTGAAATATGGTATTCGTATTCTTTTAATTATTGAAATTGATTCTGTATAGATTATGGATGTTTGACCATGGGATATCGCAATATGATCTACGAACAGAATTTTTGGAAAAAAATTTTAGAATTATGTGGATTTATTGGAATACGTTCGAGGTAAGTAATGTTTCACTTTTTCTAGATTTATCGATAAATTATAATATATTTTTCTGACATGATTTGTGAAATGATGTATGAATTGGATGAATGGTATTTTGTTATAAAAATATCTTATTTGAAATGTTATGATGAAGCATGATTGAACATATTGATTTCATGATGCATTATATTGATTGATTTCGATACTACATATTTATATATTTTATTATCAAAATTAGAATATGAAATATGATTTATGAAGAATTATGATATAAGAAACATTATGAATTGATAACCTGACTATGTAAAGGATCCCGCCAATGGGGGCATATACGTTGGCAATTGATTATCCTGAGAGTTTATGTCACCAGCGAGACCAGCGACATGTCGCCAGAGAGACCAGCGATAAACCGTCAGAGAGATCAGTGGTTCTAAAGGACATGGCTGCCAGATGATTCGCAGCCTACCACAAGCAGATACGCGGTATTATGACCCTGCCACAGAGAAAATATGGTCATAGCTCATGGTTGATGAAAAGAATTGAAGAATAAAATAAATTAAAATCTGGAAAGAAACTTGAATTTTCGAAAAAGAAATAAATTTGGCATGAATTATATTGCATAATTGAAATTGATTTCGAATTGATGAACTTTATATGCTTATTTTCTATAAATATTATTTACTTAAATGCCTGATGAAATCTGTTGAGAAGTGATCATTGCTTACTGGGCTCTCTAGCTCATTCCTCCTATTTTACTATTTTTACAGATATTGAAGAATTAAGATGATACAAGATATGAATGGAAGAGTGATCAGAAGCAAAATCTTCATACTTTTATTTTAGGTTGAAAGGCTTATTGAATTTGATGCAAAGCCTTTGAATTGTTGTTGAATTTATTGAGATATTAAAGAAGAAATTTAGATCGTTATATTTTGGATTTAATTTATTGACTAATTATTCCGCTGTTTTTTAGAATAGCATGATAAGATGC
Organism: Elaeis guineensis; assembly: GCF_000442705.2. NCBI lineage: Eukaryota > Viridiplantae > Streptophyta > Magnoliopsida > Arecales > Arecaceae > Elaeis > Elaeis guineensis. The sequence goes on from NC_026003.2 coordinate 101,266,452, forward strand.
CTTGCATGCTTATGGAAAGAGTTTTCTATGAGTATGCGGCGGTGCCATGACCTTCATTACAATCTCGGGTCGGGGGCGTGACAATTATAGTAGTATCAGAGCATAAGTGGATGAATTATGAAACATAGAATCAGATATAGAATGGGTGTAAGTGGATAGACACCAGGGACATTATAGTGTAGATCTTTGATGATTGTAGTGGAAGAAATATTTATAAATTTTGATTATACATTGAGATTATGTATAAAAGATCGCAAAGATTATGATATATGGAGTTTGAAATATGATAGATAATCTATAGATCATGATATGATTAGTTAGATCTTGATCGAAATAATCACAAAAGGATTGACATAAAATTTTATTATGCATTGTGGTTATTAATTTGATCATTGGTTATTCAAGTAATCGTAAGTTCAAATTCGATGTGAGAATAATACTATGATATTACTTCTAGTTGAGAAGTTGACTATTATTGGCAAGATAAAGATTTGACGATAAAATATTGTTCCAGGATGGACTAAGAAAAATCTTTTATGATGCTTGATTGGAATATTTATCGAAATTGAATTTGGTATGTGGATTATATATAAAGTGGCATATTAGGATGAATGCATATTTGAGGATATTACAAAGAAACCTATTTCTTATTGAAGAAATTGATTATGAGGTTGTAGAATATTCATTGTATTGAAAGCTTTAATCATCATCCTTAGATCTAAATAATGGATCTTATTATGTCTCTTGGAGACTACATGATGTGTGTGAAATTTCAATTTAAAGATTTCGTATCTAAGTTGATTAAGAGATTTTCTGATATTATTGTTGAGGTTGTTAATGAAAAATTGATATCTTTAGATTAAGATAAAAGATCTGATTTATATTTATTTCAGACTAAGGGATCCATGTAATTTATAATTTAGAAATTTTAGATTTAAGAATTGATATGGAGTTCTTTGCTTTTGTTAACGAGGTCCCTAATTAATCTACTATTAAATGGAGATTTGATTCTTTTTGAAGCTTGTATGATTGTTATGAAAGGATATTTGATAGATATTGAAGATCCTAATGATAGAAATTTTAGAAAAAAAATAATGATTTGAAATTCTTATATATTCTGATTATGTCCAATTTGGTGGAGCATCGAAGGATTTTTTTTCATTGATTTGACTTATAAGGATTTTTGGTTTGGAAATAATCGAATTGAATTGATATGAGAATTAAGATTTGATTCATATTGATTATAGTAAATCTATATGATGGTTTAAACATGATATTGGACTCAAGGGTTAATCAAGATTATTGTACACCAGTAAAGTATGAATGTGAATCGAAAGTTAATCTTTGACTTCAATTGAAATTTAAAATTTTAGATCTTTTCTATTGATAAGATAAAGAAATAATTTGATCAAATTTTTTTTGATGAACCTAAGAAATTTTGATTGTTAGATCAGAGTGCGCAGCGGAACATGGTAATCTGAACTACTTTGAGTAAGTCAGGAATGTTGACCCTTTGAGTTAAAGAATTATGATAGATGATATGGTTTGATACAAAAAATTTATTGATATTAGAAAGAATAATATTTTAAAATTTTAAATTATTTTTAGATATCCCTAATATGATTTTCAAAAGTAGAGCTTCCACCTACTATGCTACAAAAATAATTAGCATCCTAATTCTATGATGGTGGACCTTTGATTTTTGATTTTAGATTTAGAATATTTAGAGATAATTTTTTCTATCCTAGAATTAAATTTTATAATTCTCTAATTACTAGGAAGAATTTGAGATTATTTATCGAATGATGATTTCGATCTTAGATTATTATACTCAAATAATTATCTCCAGGATATAATGAAATTTGAAGTTAGAACTCTTTTGATCATTATTATTTCTCTGACTGAATGAAAAAGATTGAGGTTATCTATTGATATTGACGATTGTTCTACAAAAGATGGATTGGAGTCATTTATAATTTAATTTGATAATGAATTGATTAATTAAGAGTTGTTAATGTTTAGATAAAAAAATTGATATACTTACTTAGAATAGAGACATTGATTTTGATTATAAGAAAAATATAGTTTTGATTTAGATCAATTTTTGAGTTATTGATTTTATTATGGAATGACTTAATGATAAAATTTGCTTCAAGAATCAGAATATTTAAGAGTTTGAGGGTTTGAGTAAGAAAATTTCGATGACTAGAAATAGTGATATTGATTCAATCTTTATGAAATGACTTAATGATGAAGTTGCATGAGAAATAAAATATCAAAAGTTCGAGAATGAGATTGAAATGATAAATCTTTAACCTTTGAAAGTACGAATAAGAAAAAATATTTTTGAATTTTGATTGATTAGGATGTCATCATATGATTCATAAGAAGTATATTTTTCCTATCTTATGATGGGTTGAAATTAAGAATGGTTAATATTTTAAAATAAATAAATAAATGATGATGAATGAAGTTCTTATGCAAGAATAGAGATATTGACCTTCTTCTATTCACAAGAGATAGATTTGATTTTAATTTGAGTCATAGATATTGAACATTAATTTTTACAGAAAATGAGATCATAATTTTGAAGTCTTGAAATATTGAAAATCTTTGAGATATTGATCTTGATAAATAAGAAAATGGATGGTTCCATTTAGATCAATATTTGATGTATTTACTTTTTCCTTATGGAATGATTTAAGAATGAATTTATATCAAGAATTAGAATATTGAAATATTTGTGGATGAGATTCAAGTAAGAAACTATGAAGACTCAGGCAAAAAAAATTTCGAGGATGAAATTTTTTTTAGAGGGGAAGAATGTCATGGCCTGGCCTGGCCCATGCAACAATCAGCCAAAGCCCAAAACAAAACAAAAAAAAAAAAGGAAAATAGAGGAGAAGAACTCCCGAAGGGAGTCTTCTTCCTCCGTTCACCGGCTCCTAATCGGAGTCGGAAACAAGTTCCCTCTGGCCCTATTTAAGGAGGAGATCCCTCCTCTCTCCTTTCCACCGAAAATCCTAAGCTCAAACGGTGGCAATCGTCGGAAAAATTCGTGGAAGACCATCCCTGTGCCGTCCAATTTCTCACCGGAAAAACTTCACCGGCGACGGAGGTAAGCCTCCTCCCCTTCCTCTCTTCTCCCTCTTCCTTCCCGTGCCGATGTGCATGCTCGTCGGCGACCGAAGTCGCCAATTTTGTTGCAGAAGTAACCTTCATTTTTTATCGTTTTTCATGGATTACCGCGCCGGTGGTCACCGCCGACCACCGGTTTGGCCCTCTTCTTATCGGCGAGTCACCCCCCTCCTGCCGACGGTCGCCCCACGCCGGCTAGCCGCCGACCGGCCAACCAATGAGGGGACCTCACGGTCCCCTATTTCGGCCCAAAAGAACCCACGGGAGAAGAAAAAAAAAAGAAGAAGAAGAAGAAGGAAAAGAAAAAGAAAAAGAAAAGAAGAAGAAGGAAAAGAAAAGAAAAAGAAAAGAAAAAAGAAGAAAAAGAAAAGAAAAAGGAAAAGAAAAAGGAAAAGGAAAAAAAAAGAGAGAGAAGAAAAAAATAATATAATAATAATAATAATAATAAATAAGATTTTCTCTCCTCTCTCTTTCGTGAAGAAAAAGAAAAAAAAAGAAGAAAGAAAAATAAAATTAATTAATAAATAATGATATAAATAATAAAATATGAGAAAGAGAGTTTCTCTCTCTTTCTCTCTCTCTTCAGCCTGAACTAGTATTTTCTCTTTCTAGAATTGGACTTTCTCTCTCTAAAATTCTCTCTCTGGATTATTTTTTCTCCTAAAATTTTTAAAATTTTGAGAAGAATGATGATGAATTTAAATGATCCTCGTGATGAATTTTTGATCTGTGATTGTCGGATGGTACCCGATATCCACTTTGATCAGATCAGGTATTTTTAAGATTTTAATTTATATAATTTTATTAAATTATCCACATGATAATCTTAGCATGATTTGATCTGATCGATCGGATTTGTTGAATCATATTGTCTGAAGAATTCAAGATGAGTTTTCTCTCTCTAGAATTTTTTTTCTCTAAAAATATTCTCTCTCTTGATTGATTCTCTCTCTAAAAAGGTTAGTGAATGAAGAAATTTCTTTTAATAGTTTTGATCTGATTCTAATGAAGAACCCTGATCCATGGTTGTCAGACAGCGTACTAGCACCCACCTTGATCAGACCACAAATCTTTAGATTTGATCATCCATGATTTCGATCTAGCCATGACTTGATTTGATTATGTTGATTTCATCAATCGAGATATTGGACCAATCGTAATATTGAATTGTGTCACCTGATCAATTCGGATTGTACCTCATGAATTTTCTCTCCTCTAATTTTTTCTCTCTACTTGATTTTATGAAATCGATGAAGAAACTTCGATCCTATCACTTCGAATCTGATTTGATCTGATAGTCAAACTTTGGATCATTTAGGTCCTAATTAGATTTTGATTAGATAAAATTAGATGATCGGACCCAGTCTAAACCGTTGAAATATGGTATTCGTATTCTTTTTAATTATTGAAATTGATTCTGTATAGGATTGTGGATGTTTGACCATGGGATATCGTAATATGATCTACGAACAGAATTTTTGGAAGAAAAATTTATAGAATTATGTGGATTTATTAGAATACGTTCGAGGTAAGTAATGTTTCACTTTTTCTAGATTTATCGATAAATTATAATGTATTTTTCTGACATGATTTGTGAAACAATGTATGAATTGGATGAATGGTATTTTGTTATGAAAATATCTTATTCGAAATGTTATGATAAAGTATGATTGAACAAATTGATTTCATGATGCATTATATTGATTGATTTCGATACTACATGTTTATATGTTTTATTATCGAAATTAGAATATGAAATATGATTTATGAAGAATTATGATATAAGAAACATTATGAATTGATAACCTGACTATGTAAAGGACCCCGCCAATGGAGGCATATATATTGGCAATTGATTGGCCTGAGGATTTATGTCGCCAGCGAGACCAGCGACAAACCGCCAGAGAGACCAGCGGTTCCAAAGGACATGACTGCCAGATGATTCGCAGCCTACCACAAGCAGATACGCAGTATTATGACCCTGCCACAGGGAAAATATGGTCATAGCTCATGGTTGACGAAAAGAATTGAAGAACAAAAGAAATTGAAATCTGGAAAGAAACTTGAATTTTTGAAAAAAAAATGAATTTGGCATGAATTATATTGCATAATTGAAATTGATTTCGAATTGATGAACTTTATATGCTTATTTTCTATAAATGATTATTTACTTAAATGCCTGATGAAATCTGTTGAGAAGTGATCATTGCTTACTGGGCTGTCTAGCTCATTTCCTCCTATTTTATTATTTTTACAAATATTGAAGAATTAAGATGATACAAGATATGAATGGAAGAGTGATCAGAAGTAAAATCTTCATACTTTTATTTTAGGTTGAAAGGCTTATTGAATTTGATGCAAAGCCTTTGAATTGTTGTTGAATTTATTGAGATATTAAAGAAGAAATTTAGATCGTTATGTTTTAGATTTAATTTATTGACTAATTATTCCACTGTTGTTTTAGAATAGCATGATAAGATGCCTTGCATGCTTATAGGAAGAGTTTTCTATGAGTATGCGGCGGTTGCCATGACCTTCGATTTACAATCTCGGGTCGAGGGCGTGACAATATATATTTTAATTAATTAAATTTTATTATTTATTTATTATAGACACGATAGCTGAGTCATGCACCAGAACAGCTGCAGATATGGGAGGCCACACATCAGTCTGAGAGGACTGGTGATTACTTAGATCCTCGATCTTGACAGATTGAGATAATAATTTATAACATTATTTATTAAGTTTTTATGTATTTTGATATTTATGGACTAATAAATTTTTAAATTTTATAGGCGGATTATATGGAGTATCTCGTATTATGGCACAACGAGGACCCATCCTCTCAGCCCCTCTTTGACCTCGAGGGATGGCTTAGGGCCACCAGAAGGATGAGCAGCTGGGTCATAGGATTCAACAACAGCTTCAACCCTCTAGCAACTCAATATTCTTCATCGACATCCTCCTCTTAGGGCTCGACGATCCAGACGTGGGCTGACGCATATATGGAGAAGATCGTGTGGAGGCTTTTGAGCCAATGACCTTAGAGCTTTCGAGACACCGTCCGCGACACGGTCATTGAGATTCTTCGGGATCCATATCTGCATTATCAGTTGGACTCGTTGTCACAGTTATGACAACAGATAAATTTATTAATAAATTTTTTTACTTGTTTTAAATTTTTAAAAGCTTCACATATTTATGCTTGACTCTGAAAAGAAGATTTAGAGAATAAAAATTTAATCTAACCATCTAAATGATTGATCAGAGATATCTATAACTCTATATCATCGAATGAAATATGTAAAAATAATCTATTCGAGAATCGAAATAGTATATCGAAACATACATCTTCATATCGATATATATACTTTCATATCAAAATTTATTAATAATATTTTATTTTTATTCATTATAAGATGCTAAGACATTCGGCTCTCATCCACCAGCTATTGGAGAGGACGTACAAGAGCAGAAGGAGGATAAGGAGGATGATAAGTAGGATCTTACATGATTTTTTTTTATATGTATGTAAATTTGATACTCGTAAAGTAGTATAAATTTATAAAATTATATAATTTATATTTTTAATATAATATAATTAATTTTATATTTATGATTATATTAAATAATTATTATTTTATTTATAATAAATTTTATAAAATATTATTACCTGTTAATATGATTAAAATAAGTTTTAAAATATTTAATTATAATTTTTTAAAAAATAAATTAAAAACTATTAGCGGCGGCAATAGTGAGGGTAATGCCATCGCTAATAATTTTTTAACAATTTAATTAAAAAAAATTAAAATTATTAGTGATAGCTTTTGTCGTTAATAGCATTACTAATTAACTTTATTAACGATGACTGAATTACCATCGCTAATAAAAATAATTAGTGATAAGGTTATTTCTGTTGGATTTTTAGCAACGGATAGCCATCACTAATAGCATTAGCGATGGCTAACTGACTATTAGCGACGATAATTAACCATCGCTAATAGTCTCTTTTTTTGTAGTGTTCAGTCGTCGCTAATAGCCTCATTTTTTGTAGTGTTCAATTGCCATTGCTAATAGCCCCTTTTTTTGTAGTGTTCTCTTCCTACTCTAATCCAGGTGACTTATACTCTCATAATTTTCTCTAAATCTGCAATCAATAAATTAAAAAATATGGTTGACTGGACCAAAATCTCCAAATGTAATGCATATTTATAGAATTTCAAAAACTATTGATGATCGGAATATACTTTTGTTAAAATATTAAGTAATTGGAGAATCATTGAAAAAAAATAAAATATGAATGAGTACAAGAATAATTAATTAATTAGGTAAATAAATTATGGTACAGGAAGAGAATCTATCCTAAACTCGTTATGCCCTACCCATATCCAAATTCATTTAAAATCTAGCTATCCGAACCCATCCCAAACTCGATTACAAAATTAACCAAAAATTCCAAACCCATCTTATTTAAAATTGGTATACCCGCTGGATACTTGATCCCATTTTTCTCTTTCTTTTCCATTATTTTTCTCCATTTTTTTCTTGGAGTCTTAATCAGGTGGGAGGCTTGGAGCTCTCAAAACCAAATGGGACCAACTCTCACCACCACAAATCCCACAAAATCCCGTATGCTAAATGAAAAAACCTAATGAAACCTAAGAAGCCCGTCCTATCTCTCTTAGATGCTCTTCTTTCCCATAGCTCTCTAAAGAAGAAGAATGAAATAAAGAAAAAGAACGAGAAAAGGAAAAAAATGATCAATCCATATGGGAAAAGGTCCTACCTTCATATTTCTTTCCACTTTTTCTTTGTTTTTTCTTGATTTTGCTTTTTGTTTCCTCTAGTTTTTCCTTTGGTTTTTCCATCCTCAAGAGTTTCAATTGCATGGAAGGCTTGGAGCTTGATCAAAACTTCCCCAAATCACACAAATATCATGCTTCTACCAAGTTTAAGCTCTCCAAACATAAAAGGACCAACTTACTATTGGTGGATGTCTGGCCAGGACACTACCTCTCAGGACCTTTTCGATACCGTGTGATGCAGTAGGAAGAAAAAAAAATAAAATAGAAAACAATCAAATACGTAGATTAGCCAAAAAAAGACTCACCTCTACGGGACATGCAAACTTCACTATGAGAAAAGAGAAAAAAAAATTATAAGAGGAGATCACACCCTTAACCCTCGTATACCCAATCTCTCCCTCACAGGAAGTTCTCTCTCACAAAAGCTCTCTCTTTAGGAAGACCCCCCTAAACCTCTGAAGTGACTGCTGTCCGCTGTCCAGGAGCTTTTCTACTCCTCCTTTCAGCGTCACATGTCTCTCTCTCTTCCACAGATGTTCACAGGTTTTCGTGGGCTCTTCTCGGATCAACGCCGCACTAGGCCACCACACAGGCTCCTGTTCACCAAATAGGGCCTTTTATAGGCTAAAAAACCCAATTAGAACCTTATTAGGACTTCTAATGACACCCAAACTAAGCCCCTAAACCGTCGAATCAACATTGGGAGCTCCCCACGCTGTTGGATCGCGCATCGGTCCACGAAACAGTTCGTGGACCGCGAGAAACATGTGGGAAACGTCCACGCGGTCCATGCGGTCGACTGTGCACCGCCCGATCCACAGTGGACCGGGCAACGAGCTCCCAACGCGCATGGGCTTGGGCTGTGCCTGATGCACCCGAGCCTGGGCCGGCCTATGCGCTCATGCGAGTGGGCCTGGGCCGCACCCGCGCGCTGGGCCGCACCTTGCACGCTGGGCTGGGCTCTGCGCACCTAGGCCGCATGCGACTGTCGCACCTGGGCCACGCACCACCACGCTCCACCAACTGTCGGCGGTCCTCCATCGCTTCAAATTTTATGCCAACTTCTCTCACACGTATCTTGACCATTCGGACTCTGTTTGGGGTGATCTTGATCTCGTTAGACTCTATTTTTCATCACGAACCTTACTATAGGCTCAATATGAATCGAATCTCGAGGTGTTAAATCCTAACAATCTTCATCTCGACTCGATATTCGACCTCTTCCTGACTCCGTGAGCTTCTGGATCTCTTCGCCCCCATGCCTTGGGGCAATCGTCTGCTGATCATGGATGGACAAATATGAGAGTCAAGCTAGATCACTCGATCCCATCTCCATCGTATACTGTGCTTCTTCTGACCTAAGACATGCTCGAAGCATCATCCTGTGGCAATAGAAATCTCACCTTGTGATATCGCCTTTCATCCTCTCGAGTCTCCTGTCTCGTGCCTGATCCACCTCCACCTGGAGCTCCACTTCGCTCTGGGCTCCTCCTGGCTCCCACAGCTCCACCTCGCACTGAGCTCCCCGTCAGATAATAATACCCTCTCTTCCTCTTCTTCTCTTCTAGAATAATCCTATCGTCATGAAGCACCTTCAGGATTTCTCCACCAGCTATCGTCTTGTAGCCTCTCGAATCCAGTCTGCTCAGTAAGATAAAATTCTGTCTAAAATCGGATATGTATCGGACCTCCCCCAATTTTCTCACTGCACCATCATGTATCCTCCAGCTGACCATCTCGATGCCTCTAATCGCACAGCATGATCCATCCAGCAGATAAACAGTACCCTCACTATTCTCCAAGGAATCAAACTGCTCCTCTCGGTAACATATATGATTGGTACATGCAGAATCTAAAATTTACTGTTGGGAAGAAGTAGATACCTTTTCAACTATCTCCAGAATATCTCTCTCTGAATCGTTATTGGCCGTCGCTACAACAGCCATCATCCGATCTTTGAGTTGAGAGCAGTCTCTAGCTAAATGCCCCAACTCGTCACACCAGTAACATCTGGTCTTGCTCAAGTCCCTCCTGGACTTGAACCGTCTTTGTTGCGATCTCCTATCACTCCGTCTACTACCTCCTGCTCCTCCAGAAACTACCAAAGCTGAGCTACCGCCACCCGAGCTCGAAGTCAGGTTCTCCCTCCTGAGAACCTCATTCTGGAGTATCACCATGGTGACCTCGTTCATCTTGATGGTGCTCTTCCCCACTAGAAGAGTAGTCACCAAGAATTCATACGAAGAGAAAAGTGATGCTAAGAAAACCAGCACCCTGATCTTCTCCTCAACATTCTCACCAACATTGAGGAGGTTAGTGAGGATCTTCTGAAAGTGACTGAGATGCTTCTGCACGCTCTGTCCCTCAGTCATCCGTAGCTGATAAAACCACCTCCAGAGGAAAAGAGTGTTGGTGAGAGATTTAGCCATGTATAACTCCTCGAGCTTCGACCACAGCACTGTGGAGTAAATCTCGCTAAGCACATGGATTACCACCTCATCTGCTAGGTACATGTAGATGGTACTCACTGCCTGCATCTGGAGTCACCTCCAATCCTGCAACTCTATGGTGGTCGGCTTCTCCTCGTACAAGAGAGCATCGATCAACCCTTGCTAGATGAGCACATCCTTCACCCTTGCCTGCCACAAAGAGAAATTACTCTTTTCATCAAACTTGTT
>NC_026003.2:101277175-101356449 GCF_000442705.2 Elaeis guineensis
CATATAGTTTAGAAATTCATTAGTCCATACATATCAATATATATAAAAACTTAATAAATAATATTTTAAGTTGTTATCGTGATCTGTCGAGAATAAAGATCTAAGTAATCACCAATCCTCCTAGATTGTTATGTGGCCTCTTATATCTGCAACTGTCCTGGTGCATGATCCAGCTACCGTGTCTATAATAAATAAATAATAAAATTAAATTAATTAAATATATATATGATCAATTCAATATGAATTAATTTAAGTGTAGAATTTTTATCAATCTATCAACTACAACATGTGCCAATAGCCGCTAGTGTGCTTGATCGGATGCTGGATAGATCGATTCTGTCGTGCCCTTACCACCTATCAGAGTACTCCTCAGTACTCCACTGATCGCAAAGGGCCTTCCATATGTCCGCCCACATCCAGTGACCTATGTAAGACTTTAGTCCGATGGTGACTCGAAACTGGAGTATTGTCTGGTGGACTGCCTAAGGCTGTATAGCACATCTCAGGACCTACGTGTGACCATCTCTTCAAAGATCCGATGGCCAGCCTCTTCATCTTGAGGAGTCTCAAATCGATAGTACTCTTACAAGTAGAAGCAAGCATGTATTAATAAATAAAATACAGACTTACTTTGAATTTAAAAATTAAATACCTTTGACTTATCTAGAATGTCTCCCAGGCTATATCACGAGCCTCTGATGGTCAATTGGAGAACTCGTTCACCGACCCCAACATCAATTGTTGGATGATCTCGGTAATCACACGAGGCATGGAGGTCTCTGTAAATATTCTGCAAAGTTGATTTTGAACAATAAATGTTAGACTCTATAATGGCTAAATTTTAAACATATTCAGTGAAGATATGATACTTATGAGTGGATCTAAATGTGGATGAGCTCTCTATCCTCCGATCGAGTCGAAGATATTGTGAGTCGGGTGGGTCCTCTACCACGCCATTGACTCTAAGAGTCGGATACTATTTCGTGTAACTGTAGGGTTACCAGTGACCCCACAGTGTCCGAACCTGAGAGTATCAAGACATCATAAAGAATGTTATATTAAATAATAAAGGATAAAATAATATAAAAAAGAATATCTAAAGTATTAGAGTTTACCACATGGTATGTATGTCACAGAATCATATAAGCTGGCTGCATGAGAACTCTCTCCTCGACTGTGACGGCTCTGACCTCGAAAAGATATGATCTATAATCTCTGAAAATAAAAATAACTATGTATCATATTAGATTAACTATGTATCAGAATAAAATAACTATGTATCATATTTATTTAACTGTATATCATGATACCTTAATTTTGTACCACGTTCATAAAAGTAACGTGGTATTTTATATGCTTGGAGTAGGAAGTAACGTTATAATAGTTTGATTAGGAACTATGGTTGACACAAGTATTTGTCATCCGACGGACTTTGATTTCTATCTTTGTAGCCATCTGACATAAAGATAATACTTTTTTTGTGCTTCTTTGTAGCCACGTACTGCTGGATGAGAATTATTTTTCTACTGATTCACTGTAGATGCTAACTAACAATCTTACATAATATTTGATCTCTTTGATGGAGGATCGACATCGATTGGTGGGTCTAGAGATAGGTCTGCTATGATGCACCATCTGCCGTAGATCAGGAACAACGATAAAGAAGTTATGTTGATAAAATCTAATCGAGTAAATGTGAATAAAGTCGAATATATATTCTAGATGCATTTGTGGGGTCTAGCTTCTTAGCTAAGGTAGGTTTTGATTTTCTTCTCCCTTATAAACCCAGCCACCAAGAGCCAATGAGGTAATAAGAGTGTGCCATTTTTGCTTTCGATTTTAAAGAACTCCACTACTATAAGCTAAAGGCAAAATCCAATGGCACCCATTAGCTTTAACACATCATATGGGAATATAAAAAAAAAGCCCATAGCAATGTGTGGAGCCAGTCCCTTCAATATCTATTTTGTTTGGATTATCATCAAGAAAAATAAGAAGGCAACCATAAGAATATAGCAAGCAAAATTCATCAGCACCCATCAGATTTTAGCCATCATATGAGAATAAAAAAAAAAGCCCATAGTAATCTATGGAGCCATGCCCTTCAATATCCATTAATTAAGTTTGAACATCATCAAAAAAATAAGAAGGCAACCATAAGAATATAGCAAGCAAAATTCATCAGCACCCATCAAGTTTTAAACATCATATGGGAACAAAAAGAGAGCCCATAGCAATCGTGGAGCCATTCCCTTCAATATCCATTAATTAAGTTTGAATAATCATCAGAAAAATAAGAAGACAACCATAAGAATATAGCAAGCAAAATCTATTGACATCCATCAGCTTTAAGACATTATATAGATAGAAGAAAAAGAGGCCACAGCAATCTATAGAGCCAGTCCCTTCAATATCTATTTAGTTTAGATCATCATAAAAAAAAAATAAGAAGGCAACCATAAGAATATAGCAACCAAAATCCATTGGCATCCATCAGCTTTAAGACATCATATGGGAGGAAGAAAAGAGGCCATAATATATCTCACACCAAATGTATCAATTGTTTAGCATATCTCTGCCAAATGTATCATAATTATGGGCTACTAAATTTTTTGTTAGGTAGCTTAATCGACAAACTTTCCAAAGTATTATCTATAGTAAAAATAAGTGACACCAATATAATATATAAAGTCAGTGAGGTAATAAGAGAGAATCATTTTTGCGACGATCCTTTCTTACCTTAACTACCCTTATCACTTCTCTCCTTATTCTTTCGGGTTAGGCCTAGAGCCTAGAATCCAATCATTGAGTTACTCCAACTGCCACGAAGTAGATGAGTAGGCCAAAGCCAGTTCGATGGTGGCCTGACCTCGAATCCCTACCGTCGAAGGCATTAAGGCTACTCTCACTGAAGAGCTTTCCGAAGTGATTCTGCCTCTCCAGAATAATATTAATTTAAATAATATTATTAAAATTAATAATATTATTTAATTAATTTTAAATATTATAATTTATGATAATTAGATAAATTTAATTTTAAATATTTAAAATTAAAAAAGATGAGAATGGGGTGTGGCGACGGTGATGGAGCCATCACCGTTGTCATCACTAATATTCATAGTGCGACGGTGATATGGGTCCAGCGGTGCGGTGCTTCGATGATTCGACGCTCTAGTGGCTAGGTGCTCCGAAGGAGGGAGGTGGGGCTACAGGTTCGATCCGATAAGGGGAGGGGCGGGGGAGAAGGGGGAGATGGTAGGGGATCTGATCCGATAAGGGGTGGGGGAGAAAGGGGAGGCCACTGCAGGTCCAATCCAGCAAAGGGAGGCAGGGGGAGAAGGGGGAGGCAGCAGGGGATCCAATCTGGCAAGGGGAGGAGTGGGGGAGGAAGGGGGAGGTCGCGGGGGTCCAATCCGGCAAGAGGAGGGGTGGAGAATGAAAAGAGAGGCCGAGAGGTGGATGGAAAGAAGGGGGGAGCTCGGGAAGCAGGGGATGTCGGATCCGAGGTGGTTCCAGTAGCATGGGGGCTGGGGGGGAGGAGTTCAGGGGCTCTAATGGTGGGGCAGGGCTGGGGGCTCAGAGAGGCGGTCAAGACTCGGGGAGGCAGTCGGAGGCTCGGAGAAGTGGGATCTAACGATCGGGGGCTCAGGGAGGCAATCGATGGCTCGGGCAGTGGGATCTGATGGTGGGGGAAAGGAGGACTGGAGGTGGGGGAAAGAAGGGGTGGTGGTGGGATGAGGAAAAATAAAAAGTGAAGAACCGATAGAGTGTTTTTAAGTTGGTATTAGCGATGGCAAAATACCGTGCTAATAAGAATTTTCCATCATCAATAATCCTACAATCAAATTGAAAAAAAATAAAATTATTTTCTATTAGTGATGCAACTTGCCGTCGCTAAAAGTCAAAAATACTGTCGCTAATATTTTTTTTTGTGATGGCAAATATGTTGGTCATCATTTTCCATTGATAAAAAATATTATTAGCAATGATAAATTTGCCGTCGCTAATAGCCGTCGGTAAAAACTATTTTTCTTGTAGTGTTATGGCACACTTATTTGATAGTGAGGTGTGGAAGCATTTTAATAGAATCAATCCTGACTTTGCATCCAATCCAAAGAATATACGTTTTGGATTGTATACGATGTGTTCAATCCTTTTGGACATTCATCAATACCTTATTCATGTTGGCATGTTCTGATTATGGTATACAATTTACCTCTGTGGATGTGTCTCAAGCAGTAGTACAAGTTTTTAAACATGGTGATACTAGGCCTGAATAGTCCAGAAAGAAATATTGATATATTTCTAAAGCCTCTAATTGAGGAGTTGAAGCAGTTATGAAGAGTCACGGTGAATATTTACTACGTGAGTAGAAGGTGAAATTTTCAGATGAAAGCAATATTTTTGTGGATAATTAGTGACTTTCCTAGATATGGTATGTTGTTCGGATGGAGCACACATAGAAGACTATCATGTCCTTATTGTATGGAGTGCACCAAGATATTCATCCTGAAAAATGGTGGCAAGGCATCATTTTTGACTACCACAGTCAGTTTTTACCCCTTAATCATCAATACAGGAGACAACAGATTGTTTGTTCTGATGATTAAGTTGAGAGAGATGTGTCTCCTTGATTATCTGATGAAAAAATATTGAATAGAGTATGCATGCTTCCAAATATCACATTTAGCATGCAGTATGTCAAACAAAAGCTATCGAAATTTGGTGTTGAAATAATTGGATGAAAAGAAGTATATTTTAGGAGTTGCCTTAAGCACACAAATCTAATTAGACATAATCTTGATGTCATATATATAGAGAAAAATATGTTTCAAAATGCCTTTAACACGATAATGGACAATAAGACAAAACCAAAGATAACATAAAGGCAAGGGAAGATTTGGAAAGATATTACAATAGTTCTCATTTGCACTTGAAGTCATATAATGACAAGCTTTGTAGCCTAAAGCCTCTTATGTATTGATCATTGAACAGAAAATGGATATTTGTAACTGGTTGAAGAATTGAAGCTCCTCGATGGTTATGCCTTAAACATATCTCGATGTGTGAATGTTGAGAATTGTAAGTTCTATGAGTTGGGAATTGTAAGTTCTATGAGTTAAAGAGTCATGATTGCCACATGCTTATAAAGCAATTGCTCCTGATTACTTTTTGGAGTATGGTGCCACCTTCAGTGTGGGATGCAATAACCAAGCTATGCCATTTCTTCCTAGATATATGCTCCACTGTCATTCAGATTAAGCATATGGAGATCTTAGAGAAAAATATCATTGAAACCTTATGTAAGTTGGAGAAAATTTTTCCTCCCATTTTCTTTGATTCCATGGAACACTTACTGATTCATTTGGCTTATGAAGCAAAGGTTGGAGGACCAAATCAATTTAGATGGATGTATTTGCTTGAGAGGTACCATTCTTTATTCTCAGTATATAGTTTTGTTAAATTCATATCTTATATAAGTGAAATTGATATTGTTTAGATATATATTTTATCTGAA
Organism: Elaeis guineensis; assembly: GCF_000442705.2. Lineage (NCBI taxonomy): Eukaryota > Viridiplantae > Streptophyta > Magnoliopsida > Arecales > Arecaceae > Elaeis > Elaeis guineensis. The sequence goes on from NC_026003.2 coordinate 101,282,694, forward strand.
GAGTATGGTGCAAAATAAGTCTTCTATTGAGGGTTCAATATATAAGACTTATGTCATCAAGGAAATCAGTTCTTTTTGCTCATATTATTTTGAACCTGAGGTACAAACAAAGTTGATTCGAGTCCCATGAAATGATAATGGGGGAGATGTGGGGCCTTTAGGATGTTTTTCTACCTTTTTGCATCCCGAATGATTGATGGAAACAACTACGTCTTATAAGTTAATGATTGATGAAGAGTATAATACTGTACATATTTATGTGTTGCTTAACTGTGAAGAGCTTGGACCATTTATAAAGTAAGTGTTTCATTTTTCTTATTTATATTGTATATCAGATACTAAATTATTCAGACTAATTATATCCGACTAATATAAGTATATTTTATATGAGTTGTATATCAGAGCGTATTCACCTCATATTACCAATGCAGAAGTTGAGAGATTGCATGAATGAGAGTTTACAAGTTGGTTGAAAATTTGGTTAGTCGACAATATACTATATGTAATATATTTTTTTATTATTGATCATTAAGTTAGATAGTTGTGATAATTGTTTTTGAAAATAGGTGAAGAGTGAGAGGCATGAAATTTATTGGCGTATCATGGACATAGTACTATAAGGCTTAAATTCAGGAGTTATAACTTTCAAAGGATATTTTATCAATGATTTTAAATTCCATACACTTGAATATGACATCAATAAATAAATAATGAATAGTGGTGTGTGTGAAAAAGGAAGCTATTAAAATGATTTTGAACATGATTATTATGGCATATTAATTGAGATTTTGGAGTTAACTTTTTATGATATTAGAGACAAGGTTGTGTTATTTAGATGCGATTGGTATGATACTGAGAGAGGCATAAGAGTGCACCGTGATCATGGTCTCATGAATGTGCACCACAGATCATGATTGAATACCAATGAGCCTTTTGTATTGGCACAACAAGCGCAACATGTATATTACACCACTTATCCCTACAATAGTAGGGGGACATGTGATTGGTGGATTGTGTGTAAAATAAAAGCTAGGAATTCTTCTAATATCCCTTCAATGGATATAGGTGATGACAATGTATCTTCAAATATTGATGTGTATCCAGAGGATGATATCACAAATCCATCTATAGTTCAGGCTAATGAAGAACTTAACGTATCCAATTTGCTAGTTGATTTCTCTCAATATGAAATACTTGATGATGATGAGATATGTAAGTAGCGACAAAGACTAGAAGAAGCGATGCTAGAAGAGGAAGAGAAAAAAGAAGAGGAGAATAAAAAGGACATGGAGGAAGAGGAAGAAGAAGAATTTGAAGACGATGATGAGTCTGATGAGGAAGAAAATGACTTTGAGTTGCCTGATAGCGATAATGATTGATTTATATAATGTTGCTATTCATATTTAAATTTAGTTATTGTATAATATATTATCATATTGGATTATTTAAAATTATATATTTTGGATAAGTTTGATCATAATTTATCAAATATTTATTTTGACTATTTGATCTGTGCCTATATTGTGCGTTTGTATTATATTATTATAAATAATATATATAATTTTAAGTGAGATTCATGATATGTAATATATGCATCTAACCTTTATATATAAATAGGGATAATAACATGTGGTGGAGCATCCAGACTTGGTCAAAGGGGTGGTAGAGGAAGAGACGCATTCCGACAACAGCTTCAAGATGAACATGATGAGGATACTGGGAGACACCCATAACGATCTACCTATAGGCTATTTGACATACCTCTGCCTGTTGAGCGGCATGGATTATTGCATGTGGAGGAGCCCTTTATCAATCCTTCACCTCACATGCCTGACATTGTGGGTTCGATTGATCAATGCATACAAAAGGCCCGAACCAGCCAGCTCCTGACCAAGTCATTGAAACAGATAAAGTTCCTATCATAGTGAAAATGAATAAGTTGTTAGGAATTGTGTCCTAAAGCCAATTAGCTTATTGTAAGCAATTAGATTTTGTATATGAACTATTGATCAATGAATAAAAATTATTTTGACATTTTATCACAAGATGTACATCTTCGTTATTAGAACTCTTGTATTGTGATGAAGTCCTTATAACTATATTATGATCGATAAAGGATGATTTGTCAAATAGTTCTTAAACATGTTCGAGATCAAATGATACATCATTAATAAGACGATGACATTTATCAAGAGTAGGTCATTGTGTGCCATATAGATTGATTGTCCTCACAACCAAAGAGTGTAGAGAACTGGTATGGCATACATGTGAGATGTAGGAGCACATCGTCACTGAACAAGTGACTCACTTGCTGAGCACTCTACTGTCAAGAGCATCTCACGAAGTATATGGGCATGTGTCCTCAGATCTGAGATCACCATAGTAACTTACAAGCAACTCATTTTGCTTTGGTGCTAGACTACATGCATTTTTAATACAGTGACAGAAGGCTATGGGTACAGTCAAGTACTTACAAAGTCTCTGTATGGATCAAGATGGGATTGACCACTCTGAATTATAGGAGTTAATGCATCACTGTATTTCAGTTTAATAAAATTTGACCAGAATAATTCATATGATGGATTTGAAAGATTGAAATATAATGTGGATAAATATTTCAGGATTGATAGTTAGACCCTAGGTCACCTTGAGCATTAGGGTTAAAGGGATGAATTATACGGTAACCATATATCGAGATTCTTGAATATTGCTTTGCAATTATTCGATCTATCCGGACGTCGGATATCATTGCTAGATGATCACTTCGATTAGTATAGAAAAGAGTTCCTATGCTACCAGCTTAGTGTTCGAACCTATAGAATCACGCACAAAAGTCAAACAATATAGAAAAGAATTGACCGAATATTTATGTGTTCAATTTAAAAGTATGAGATTTGATTGAACATCTGGATTAACCTAATTAAGAATTAAGTTGGTGGTCATATAGAATTAAATACTGACTATGTCCAGCTAGCACTGCGCATGAGGTGCGGGCTTGATTCCAAGGATGAATTAAATCAAATCAATGATTCAAGCAATTATGAGAGATTGATTCAAGTCCAAATTACTTTAAATCAGATCTAATTTAATTAGACTTAATTTTATTAAGACTTAATTGGATTAATTATCCAAGATAGACTGGGACAAGAATCTTAATTAGATTAGGATCAGTAATCTTTTCGAAATTGATTCGAAATAGATTCGAATTAATCCAAATCTGAACCAAATCTGATTTGATCTACTTAGCCACATGCCCCAACTATTCTCTCACCATGTGAGCCAACCAAAGTAGTTGGAAAGGGGCTAAAAATAGACCCCTCCCTTTGGGTGTGTGGCATAATGAAGAGAGGTGCAAGTTGGTGCCTCTCCTACTTGGATTGGGATTTCTTTTACTTTAAAAAGTTTGGATTTGATTCAAACATGGAGAGTCCTATTCCTAGTACTTAAAGGAGTTTGATTTGATTTAGGACCTCTTACCTATATAAGGAGGGGTGTGGAGAAGAGAAATAAGCAATCAAATCTTTGGCCTAGGCATGAAGATCTCCTTTTGGTGTGGGCATCCTCTCTCTCTTAGGCGTCACCTCTCCCTAGGCTTCTCTCTTCTTTTGGGCATCCTTCCTCCCCTTGGCATGGTGGCATGTGGGCTGCTCTAAATCCTTGAAATCAGATACCAAGATCTCATCTCCTTCCTCTCCGAAGAAGACATTCATCCTTCTCTTCTACAGAGTTTGGCACGCATGCGAAGTAGAGGATCTGCGCATCCAGATCTCGCGAAGTAAATTGATAGCTGAGTTTCTTCAACCTTGATCTTTGTCTACTGTAAATCAAGATAAGATTTCATAAATATTATGAAAAATTTTAATTACTAATCTATTCTTTCCTCCTGGCATCTAATGCGATCGGATAATTTTTTCTTCAATTGGTATCTGAGCCAGGCCTGTATGTCATGATCGCATAGTCTAATTTTAATTTTTTTTTGATTTTTTTATCTAATTTTGAATCAAAATTTTTGACATGATTAAACTTTGATTTTATTTGATATTTTTTGTATAATTTTTACCTGATTTTGACTAGAGTATCGAATCAAAATCAGTCTCTGAATCCGATCTGCTGAAAATCTATTTTAAGCCAAAATTTTCTATACAGATTTTTATGCTGATTTAATACCTGATTATGTATGGATTTAAATTTATTTTGATATATTTTTTATGATGTAATTCAATTAAAGAATTGATGTTAGAATCAGGCTCAGATCTAAATTTGTTTGATAAAATTTCAGATCTGATTTCAGCATAATATCTGTGTATGTTTGATCACACTCTAACCAAAATTTTTCTATGCAATCATACATATATTTAGAATTGATTTTTATTATGTCAGATCTAAATTAATAGTTTTATATAATAGATAAAATTAGGTTCAGATCTGAAATATGCTTATGCATTGATCTAATAAGATTAAATGCACATCATATTTGTATGATCGTGTGCATGCATGGATTGTATGATAATTTACATATTCATGTAGTTAATTTTTGAAATTATATTTCAGATCTTAGTAGTCCAGTACTCGAACTGAAAAGATCACCAAGCCATCCGATCATAAGCACAAGTAGGGTTTAAAGATCCTCTCTTCCTATTCGATGGGGTGGTCTTATGACATGTAAGGGTGCCATTGTGATCAAGTCTCATGATAAAAAATAACGAAAAAATTTTAAAATTATATTGATTATAAATATGTTTAGATTAGATCTAAAGTGATTTATGGTTAATAATAAATTTTAATAAAACAAATTCAGTTATAAAAATTAGATTTTATGATCTAAATTGTATGCTGCATATGATGTAGAAATCTAAATTTTTTATGATACATATGATGTATACATGAAATTGATACATATTTAATTGTTAAACATGAAATTAAAAATTAGATTTTGATTTAAAATATATAGTATGCTTCACTTGAAACCTAGTAGAATAGTTCTACAAACTGAAACATACGTTTCACACATTTAATTTGGAATTAAGTTTTAAAAAGATCTAGATTTGAGAATTGAAGATCTTAAGACACCTCATAAATCGATGGACAATGAATTAGCATGAATCAAATCATCTAATTGGGTTAGACCTAGAGTTAGAAACTAATATGAACTAAATAGAGAAATTGATTAAATCTAATTGAAAGTTGAATTAGATTAGGTCAGAATTTCTCTAGATCAATCTCAACAGTTGTAGCTTGATCAAGTCTATATTTTTAATCATACTAATTGGACCATGATCGTGGATCAATAGTTTAATCTGAGTACTTTGGATGACTAAATTGAAACTAATCCACCAATTGGTGTCTCAAGTAAGTTTGACAATATTGCATGACAATTTGATCGGTGATTTTTAATTGGTAGTCTGCTTATCTGACTATTTCGATGGTATCTAAGACAAGCCGAGGCAGACCCTCCCATCGATCTCACTTACCTAACCTATTCGATAGATCATATTTTGATTAGATCACTGATTGATTCGAACTGATCCATGCCATTAAGGTAAATCAGTATGACTGATTTTGGTGTCTCTAGACCTGCTTGTATCAAGTCATCTTTATGACTTGATGAAGTCAATAGGAGGATTTATAACTCGCAAGTCCATCTCTTCTCTTATTCAATCAAGTTCTTTAAATTATTAGGTCCTTAAAATGATACAATTGTGGGAAAACTAGTTTATAGCCTCCCATTAAGGTGCGTGATAATGCATCCAATATTTTAAATAGGCATTGGAGGCACCACACGCCTGACATCTATTGGGTATTAAAATTATCATTCATCATATGACCACCTTATTATGCCCTTCAGATCAATGGTCAGGTTGGTTGAGCCACACTCGGGCCTAGGCATTCGTTTGTTGGATGCACTTGGTGTTATCATATTAATAGTTAGACTTAACCAGAATTTTCAGTGAAGGTGTCACATGCCTGCTGAAGATTTGTTTGGAGCAAAACCTAATTGCTAAAAATTATTTGATAAAATAATTGATTAAGAACCTACCATGGATGCACTAGGATTGATTGAGCCATACTCGAGCTCAAATACTGTCTGTGTGGATTCTAGTACTCGTTAAGGGATTATTGTAATTCTTCGAATTGGGGTAAAGGCTACCAATTTGTATAAAATAGTGAGAGAACTTTTAGACTAAAGTCCATATCTTTAGGATTAAAATGATTCATATACTAATAGATTTTTGATTTTCTTTTTCAGCAATGGCCAACATATTATCGCTCCGATTACTGTTGGACGTGACAAGCTTATCGGACCAAATTTCGATAGCTGATATCGAAAGCTAAAGATCATCCTAGAGCACGAAAAGATCCTGTGCATGCTTATGGATCCCGCACCCAAAGAACCTACTGTCAATGCATCTCGTGCTGCGAGAGACACTTATATGAAGTGGCTCAATGACCGCACTACAGTGCGTTGTGTCATGAGGGCAGCCATGAACAATAAACTTAGTTATAAGTTTGAGGATGCACAACTCGAAGAGATGATTCAATTGTTGAATAACTCTTTTGACACCCCTGAGAATGCCAAGAGACATAAAACCTCCTGTACTATGTTCAATGTCCGTATGCGAGAAGGGGCATCGGTCACCAATCATATATTGTACATGATTGAGCAGATAGAATGTCTGAGTAAATTTAGCTTTTTGTTACATGAATAGTTGGACAAGGATGCTATCCTAAACTCACTACGGAAGTCCTACATACCCTTCTTGAGTCATTATAGAATGATCAAACCTGCAGTGAACTATCATGGTTTGCTAGGATTGCTGCAGACATTCAAGAAGGACCATTAGCTCCAGAAGGAGCCGGTGCATATCATGGGAGGATCATTTGTAGGTCGTCATTCCTCCAAGAGAGGAAAGAAGAAGAGGGTGTAGAAGAATCATGCCGTCGATCCAAAGTCGAAGTAGAGCAAGAAGTTAAAGGTCGATAAGAGCTAGGCAGAATACTTCTTTTATAAGAAGCTGGATCATTGAAAGAGGAACTATCCTGCATATATAGCTTTCCTTGGCCCAAACAGGTTAAAGAACAAGAGAAGCAAGCAATCTATTACTTCACAAGGTACTTATATGATAACTCCTTATAATTTCTCTGTATGATACTACTACTGGGTATTGGATATCAGAAGTCTAATTAATATTTGCAATTCGTTGCAGGGACTATAGGTTAGTAGGAAGTTTAGAGAAGGCAAGCGGTTCCTGAACATTGAAAATGAAAGCTTTGTTCCAGTTCTAGTTTTAGAAACTATGCAGCTTATTTTCGAGTCTAGTAGTGTCATGTTAGAAGAGTGTCATTATTATCCTTCTTTTATGATGAATGTCATCTCTGTAGATCTTTTGATCAAACTTGATTTTAAATTTTTAATAAAAGATAATTTTTGTGATATCATTAGGAATGATACTAAAATCATGCGAGGATAATTGAAATATGGCATATACTTACTATCACAGTCTGTTGGTGTAATATACACATCGAACAAATATTCTAGAATAGATAATATCAGTGATTCCTATCTTTGGCATTGTAGGGGCGGGGAGGGTTTGGGGCGGGATGTGGCCGGGGATGGGCCAAGAGGGGGCGACCGGCGCCCTGTCTCCATCACCGGGGAGGGTGTCGGCCGGCAGAGACGAGGCCGGGGAGGGGGGCGGCGGGGAGGGAGTAAGGGAAGAGAGAAAGGAGGGGGAAAAGAAAAAAAGAAAAAAAAAAAAGAAAAAAAGAGAAAAAAAAGAAAAAAAGAAAAAAGAGAAGATGGGGCCGGGGAGGGGGTGGCCGGCGGTGACGGAGACGGGGCCAAGGAGGGTGTCGGCGAGGGAGACGGGGTCGGGGAGGGGGCCTACCGGTGGCCGGGGGAGACGGGCTGGGGAGGAGGCCTACCGGCGACTGAAGGAGACGGGGCCGGGGAGAGGGGCGGGGAGGGGGCCTGCCGGTGGAGATGGGGCCGGGGAGGGGGCTGTCGGGGGAGATGGGGCTGGGGAGGGTGTCAGCTGGTAGAGATGGTGTCGGGGAGGAGGCGATCGGCGGTTGGGCGAGACTGGGTCGGGGAGGGTGTCCGCGGTGGAGACGGGGTTGGGGAGGGGGCGGTCGGGGGAGATGGGGCTGAGGAGGGTGTCGGCCGGTGGAGACAGGGCCGGGAAGGGGGCGACAGGTGGCCGAGGGAGACGGGGCGGGGAGGGTGTCGGTCGGTGGAGATGGGGCCGAGGAGGGGGCAGCAGGCGGCCGGTGGAGACTGGGCCGGGGAGGGTGTCGGTCGGCAACCGGTGGAGATGGGGTCAGGAAGAAATTTATTTGATTAATAAAATTATTTAATTATTTGATTAATTATATTTGTTGCATAAATTTTTTAGTGTTACTATTGAAATTATTTAATTATTTGATTAATTATTTTTTGTTCCACTAACACAATGCACATTGCTGTTACTTATTATAATTTAATTATTTTATGTACTATTTTATATACTTTTATTTATTATAATTAAATATAAAAAGTATTTCTATTTTAGAAAAAACTCTATTGAAATTTTTGATGAAAAAATTTCAATACGGATTACTCTTTTTTGATAAATTAGAAATCATCTTCGAATGTATGTTCCGAGATGGTAGTTAAATTATATTGAGCCATAGATTTTTGTTCAAGAGTCGATCTTCATCGAGATCGACTCTTGGATGTCTCGTATTTGGGCTTTTTAGAAAAGTAATAATCTTGTTGTTGTTAATAGTTGATATTTTATTTCATTATGTAGTATTCAGTAGTTATCTGTCCACTATTCTCCGGATATATGGTGGATATGGTGTATAGGCACCATATTCACATCGTATACTTGGAGAATCATGAGAAGATGCTGTCAAAATTTTTACAATAATGAGATAAATATCTACTAATAAAAATAATAAGATTATTACTTTTCTGAAAGGGATAGGGCCACACATGTTAGTAATGATTTGAAATAGATAGAATCATGCATTTTTACTTCATTAAATTGGTGGAAGGATATTTTCTGTGTTACTATTCAGTCTATATTTTTTAATGTGTTATTTTGTATAAAATGATCCATGTCTGGATTCGGATCAAGATTTTGGTCGGAATTCGGATCGTGATTCAATCCAAAATTCGGATCGGGATCCAGTTCGGATTAATACCACTGAACCTTTTTTTGTTGTTAATGATTTTTTATTTGTTGTTAGATGGATATCAACAAAAGTTGGATGAATGTTAGAGATTTTTTTTTTTCTGAACATCGAAAAAGAATTCGAGATTTTATTGAGTTTGCACGATATAAGACTGACAGTACTAGTCAGATAAAGTATCCATGCAAGAGATATATCAATATGGTATTAGTCATATAACACTTATTGAGGATCATCTGCTACATTATGGTATAGATAAGAAATATACTCATTGGATATGGCATGGAGAGGGTGATCTGAATGAAATGATGCACGACGATGACAATACTGAAGATGATAGTGATGCTGCTGGACCTGTTGAACATAGTGGTATAGGAGAATTATTAGATGATTTACATCAGGGTGCTTATTTAAATATGCGCATGAGTACTACTCATTTGAAAGCAATTCTAATTATGAACATAATATCCGGCTTGAGGTAGAAGGGACTTCTAAATAGTTTGCAAAGCTTGTAAGGGATACGGTAGAAGGCATATTTTTATGTTCTAAATAATTATGAAGAAATTAAAGATTTCATTAAGTAAGTACCATCTTAGCATACTGTTTAATGTTCTAAGTAATTTTTTCATGTCAATGTAAAATTAAAAATCATAACTTGTTGCAGTGAGCATAAGAGTATACTATGTAAAGAGAATAATACGGATGCTGATGATCGATATAGAAAAAATTTATAAAATAGTTTAGTGATCTTGTAAGTTACATTAGTAATACGTTATTTATTTAATTATAAATAATATTATTTAAACCAACATAATTTTTTATGTTATAGTGTAGATGAAACAAAAGTATTTCAATAAAGAAGTGGGTGCGATTGATGAGTTGTATGATTTAGCATGTGATCCCGATCGAAGAGTTAATCACTATGCATCCTGTATTATTGAAGGAATGAGATTTCACACAAGGAAACTTGAGATGCAATGATAGATTCAGAATAGTGGGATTGCTACAATAGGATATGAAGGAGAAGAAGAGATTGAATATTATGGTGTACTGGTAGATATCATAGAACAGAAGTATAGATCCAGTAATTCTGTATTCTTATTTCAGTATGAATGGTGAGATATTAGTAATAAAAAGATCGATATTCATATTGATCCATATTTTATTAGTGTAAATTTTGCATGAATATGGTACCAAAATGAACTATATATATTAGCAACTCAAGCGAAACAAGTAATATATTTGAAGGATCTAAAGTATCGAGGTAATTGACATGTTGTACAAAAAATAATGCCTAAAGATGTATATGACATACCAACCCGATTAGAGATGGATGAAAATTTAGATTTACATGAAGAGAAAACTTTTCAGCAAAAAGAATAAAAATTAGTTGAGCTTTTTATTGATGAAGAACTTGTAACAGTACCTTTGAATAGGGCTAATTTGCCGTTCAATGAAGTTGAAGCTCATTTTGTATTTAATCTTAATGAGTCGGAGGTCGACAATCAGTTCATAAATTACGATGAGATAGAATACGACACATATATTGATTATTATGATTTGGAGGAGGATCTACATATTAAGAAAAATATGAATATTGATGAGTAGATCTATATTCTTCGTTCAATCTTCTCGTGCAATAATGGTATGCGATATAATTATATTCATTAGAATGTAATTTATTTTCTGCTATTATTATTCAATATTATATTTATTTATATATAAAAAATTATAGATATGGCATCAGGAGAGACGACGACGTTCGTGTTCACAGTCTACCCCGAAGGTTGAGGCACCTTCACCGATCTCTATTGCCGCACCTGCTCCATTGCCAAAGGGTCCTGCACTGGCAGGTCCCAGTGAGGCAGGTCCCAGTGAGGTGGGTCCTAGTGAGACGGATCTGAGTAAGACGGGTCCAAGTGATATTATTATACTTTTTATATAATAAAATTTGATTCTTTTATTTGGATAGCTATCATACTAATGATTTATTTATTGTTGTTTCAGGCCAGTCTTCATCGAAAGTGAGGCGAGGGTGAGGTCCATCGAAGAACCTCGCTCTAGAGCATTGGAGATGTGAGCACCCGGGACAGCGTCTCCATATCGAGATACCACCCGGCTACACCAGGCCCATTAGGAGATGGTGCAAGCCGTGGCAAACTGAGCTGGGTATCATATGCCGCAGCTATACCCCCGTGATGCTTTTCGATTGACGTTATATTCTATTGGCTCAGAGAGAGATTTTCTACACCCACTTACAGATAAAATAAATTATATTATGAATATTTAATTTGCATAGTATTCTTCTAATATTTGTTATTGGCAGGGTGTATTCGACATCATTGATTTTGAGGAGGATTGCGTGCGGTGAGCTGTGGACATTCATTTATCATTGCACTTCAAAGATTATCGCCATCACATGCATCAGCATTATTACCATGTGGTGCAGGATCATGGGGAGGAGGTTGCGCGGTAGCAGCCCTATGACAGCATCATTATGGATGATTGGATTGTCATATGCTGGCATTACAAGGATCCAGCATATCAGGTTACACATCCAAACTTCATCTTTTTTTAGAGTTTAATGATTGAATCATTTATTCTTAAATTAAATTTATTATCTACTAATTTGATTGGTAACTATACAGAAAAGATGTGCCCAGAACATCATGAATCGGGCGAGACAGACTGTATCGCATTGTGAGGGTTCGATGTCATTCGCTCGTCACATGGAGCACATAGTAGGTAATTTTTAATTTTTAATTAGCATATAATTCTCTAGTTATTTAAAAATTTTTTAGTTAATTATTCTCAAATTATAGAGAGATGCTGAGAGTGGCGAGCTTCTTGGTAGAATCGATATCTACCAGCGAACCCACCAGCGACGGTCAGGGGAGTGGAGACGGAGAGCTAGGAGCTCTTTGTAAATTTTTTTAATTATTTTTTTATTCATAGTCTAATTTTTATTATAAAATTAAAATAGCTATAAATTTAATTTTCAAGATCGTATGACATACATGAGATTTCAGCCTACTCCTGAGGGCTCGACCGCACCCACAGATGATGAGATCTGTGATCAAGTGCTTGGTACAAGATCCTGTTATGTTATGGATCTAGGGTATGGGATCATTGCTCCCTCATCCTCACGCTCGTCTAGGGCTGACATCCATTCTGCCTGCGAGGCTCGACTGACGGAGGTGCAGAGGCAGGCTGTCGAGGATTGACAGTGGGCTCAGGAGTTGGTTGCACACATCGACGAGTATTAACAGCTCTAGATCCAGATGATGGAGCAGATGGTATAGATGGAGCAGATGATATAGCTGATGAGGCAGCAGCAGGCCGGTCTGAGCTCTTTTGAGTGCTCTCCTTCTCCAACTCGTTCCCCAAATGTCGACACTTGATGGCTTCTTCATGTAGTTTTTTATTTTTATTTCAAATCTCTTATAATTTTAATTTAATATAATAAAATAATAAAATTTATTTATAAATTTATTATATAAATTTATTATTTATTATTTTTAATTTATAAAAAATATTATAAATATAAATTAAAAATATATATTTATAAATTATTTTTTTAAAAAAATATGTTTAGATTATTAGTGATGAAATTATTTTTGATGAAATATTCATCACCAAAAATATTTTAGTATGATAATTTAATATTTTTAATAAATATAAAATTATTAAAATTTTATATAAAATTAATAACGATGAAAATTTATTCATCATAAATAATTATTAGCGATAAATTTTTTTATCAAAATTATTGTATTTATGAAGTAAGTTTTACGTCACTAATATTATTTAAATTTGATTTTTAAAAAAATTATTATTAAATTAATAGTGATGAAAAATTTTTATTGTAAAAAATATGATTTGCGATGAAAAATTTTTCATCATTAAAAGTTTTTAAAAATTTTATTTCAAAAAAATTTTAATTAAATTAATAGTGATAAAAATATTTTTATCTCTATTAATTTTTTATTTATTAGTGATGTTATAATTTATCATAAATACTTTTTTTATAATTAAAATTTTTCATCAAAAAATTTTTAACGTTAAAAATTATTCATCATAAATAAATATTATTAATGATGAAATATTTTTTTATCATAAAATATTATTAACGACGACATGATTATTTGTGATGAAAAATTAGCGATGAAAATTTCATCGCTAATAACTATTAGCGACAAAAATAGGTTATTAGTGATAAAAAATTTTCATCGCTAATAATCTATTTTGTTGTGGTGGTTGTACGATTTAGCATGTGGTCCCGATCAAAGGGTTAACCACTACGCATCCTGTATCATTGAAGGAATGAGATTTCACATAAGGAAGCTTGAGATACAACGACGGATCCAGAATAGTGAGATTGCTATCATAGGATATGAAAGAGAAGAAGAGATTGAATATTATGGTGTACTGATAGATATCATAGAACTGAAGTATAGGTCCAGTAATTCTGTATTCTTATTTCACTGTGAATGGTGGGATATTAGTAATAAAAAGATCGATATTCATATCGATCCATATTTTATCAGTGTAAACTTTGCACGAACATGGTACCAGAATGAGCCGTATATATTAGCAACTCAAGCAAAATAAGTAATATATTTGAAGGATCTAAAGTATCGAGGTAATTGATATGTCATACAAAAAATAATATCTAAAGGCGTACATGACATACCAACTCGATTAGAAATAGATGAAAATTTGAATTTACATGAAGAAGAAGCTTTTCAAGAGAAAGAATAAACATTAGCCAAGCTTCTTATTGATGAAGAACTTGTAACAGCTCCTTTGAATAGGGCTGATCTATCGTCCAATGAAGTGGAAGCTGATTTTGTATTTAATCTTGATGAGTCAGAGGGCGACGATCAGTTCATAAATGATGATGAGATAGAAGATGATACATTAGTTGATTCTTGTGATTCAGAAGAGGACCAATATATCGAGGAAGATAAGAATATTGATTAGTAGATCTATATTCTTTATTCAATCTTCTCTTGCAATAATGGTATGCAATATAATTCTATTCATTAGAATGTAATTTATTTTTTATTTTTATTGTTTAATATTATATTCATTTATATGTCAAAAATTGCAAGTATGGCACCAAGAGACAGATGATGATATTCGCATTCACAGTCTACCCCTGAGGCTGAGGTGCCTTCATCCATTTCCACTGCCGCACCAGCTCCATCGTCAGAGAGTCCTGCACTGGTAGGTCCCAGTGAAGCAGGTCCGAGTAAGGCGGATCCGAGTGAGGGGGGTCTGAGTAGTATTATTATACTTTTTGTATAATAAAATTTGATTTTTTTATTTGGATAGCTATCATACTAATGATTTATTTATTATTATTTCAGGCCAGTCTCCACCAGTGGTGAGGCGAGAATGAGGTCCATCGAAGAACCTCGCTCTAAAGCATTGGAGACACGAGCACCCAGGACAGCATCTCCGTATTGAGATACCATTCGACTACACCAGGCTCGTTAGGAAATGGTGCGAGCCATGGCAGACCGAGCTAGGCATCATGTGCCGCAACTATGTCCCTGTGATGCTTTTCAATTGGCGTCACATTGTATGGGCTCAGAGAGAGATTTTTTACGCCCAGTTATAGGTAAAATAAATTATACTGTGAATATTTAATTAACACATTATTCTTCTAATATTTGTTATTGGCAGGATGTATTTGATATTATTAATTTTGAAGAGGATCGTGTGCGGTAAGCTATAGATGCTCATTTATGTTTGCATTTTAAGGAGTATCACCACCGTATCCATCAGCATTGGTACCATATGATGCAGGATCATGGGGTGGAGGTAGTGCGGCAGCGGTCCTATGATAGCATCACTATGGATGATTGGACTCTCATATTCCGACATTATGAGGATCCGGCATATCAGGTTACACATTCAAACTTTTTTTTTTAGAGTTTAATGATTGAATCATTTATTCTTAAATTCAGTTTGTTACCTACTAATTTGATTGCTAATTGTACAGAGATGATGTGCTCAAAATGTCATGAATCGTGCGAGACAAACGGTATTGCACTATGAGGGTTCGAGGTCATTTGCTCGTCATATGGAGCAAATGGTAAATAATTTTTAATTAGTATATCTTAACTCTAACTATTTAAAAAAATTTTAATTAATTATTCTCAAATTATAGAGAGATGCAGAGAGTGGCGATCTTCCTGATAGGATCGATATCTACCAGCAGACCCACCAACGATGGTCGGGAGAGTGGATGACGGAGAGCCAGGAGCTTTTTGTAATTTTTTTTAATTATTTTTTTATTCACAGTTTGATTTTTAGTACAAAATTAAAATAACTATAACTTTAATTTTTAGGACCATATGATAGGCATCAGATCCTAGCCTATCCCTGAGGGCTCGACTGCACCCACAGATGATGAGATCTGTGATCAGGTGCTTGGTACGAGATCCTGTTATATTAGGGGTCTAGGACATGGGATCAATGCTCCCTCATCCTCACGCTCGTATAGGGCTGACATCCATGCTGCCCACGATGCTCGACTGACGAAGGTGCAGAGATAGGCTAAGCAGTGAGCTGATGAGTTGACTGCATACGTCGATGAGTACTAGCAGCTTCAGATCCAGATGATGGAGTGGATAGCACAGATGGAGCAGATGATGCAGCTGATGAGGCAGCAGCAGGTCGGTCCGAACTCTTCCGAGCGCTCTTCTTCCTCAACCCGTTCTCCTTCTGCAGATGTCAACACTTGACGACCTATTTATGTAGTATTTTATTTTATTTTAAATCTCTTATAATTTTAATTTAATATAATAAAATGATAAAATTTATTTATAAATTTATTATGTAAATTTTTTATTTTAATTTTTTATTTTTAATTTATAAAAAATATTATAAATATAAATTAAATATATATTCATAAATTATTTTTTAAAAAAAATATGAAAATTGTTAGTGATGGAATTATTTTCAATGAAATATTGGTTGCCAAAAAATATATTAGCGATGAAAAATTGATAGTAAATAAATTTTTTAATAAATTTAAAAATATTAAATTTTTTTATTAAATTAATAGTGATGAAAATATTTTTATCGTAAATAATTGATAATTTATTAGTGATGAAAATTTATGTCAGAAATTATCATATTTATGATGAAAAATTTATATTGCTAATATTTTTTAAAATTTAATTTTTATAAAAAATTTTAATTAAATTAATAGTGACGAATGTGATTCATCGTAAATAATTATTTTTTGTTAGTGATAAAAATTTATGTCAGAAATTATCATATTTACGATGAAAAATTTATGTCGCTAATATTTTTTTAAATTTAATTTTTATAAAATTTTTTAATTAAATTAATAGTGATGAATGTTATTCGTCGTAAATAATTATTTTTTATTAGTGATAAAAAATTTCATCGTAAATTATCTTTTTTTACGATCAAAATTTTTCATTATAAATAGTTTTCAAAAAAAAATTTTAACGATAAAAATTTTTAGTCGGTAATACTGATTATTGGCAACAAAATTTTTTTCATTGTAAAAAATTATCAACGACGTCATTATTTGCGACGAACTATTAGCGATGATAATTTCATCGCTAATAACTATTACCGATGAAAATTCATTATTAGCGACGAACTTTTTGCGTTGCTAATATCCTGTTCTGTTATAGTGGCTACACATGGCTCTTATCTTTTGCATGCTTATTCTGATATTTTAAAAGTTTATATTGAATTTGCCACCATGTTTTAAAAGAGTATGGCATCGACTATGAGGAGACTTTTGCTTCTGTTGCTTATATGATCTCTGTTCGTACTCTACTTATTATAGCCGTCGCCAAATAATGGTCCCTACATCAACTTGATGTCAAAAATATCTTTTTTCATGGAGATCTGTCTGAAGAAGTATATATGACACCACCTCCTGGTTTACTTTATCAGCCTAATCAAGTCTGCAAACTCCACCGTACACTTTATGGTCTCAAACAGGCACCTCGAGCTTGGTTTGAAATGTTTCAAACCACTCTTCTTAGTTATGGGTTTCAGAGCCTTCATGATTCCACCTTATTCGATCAATGCTCCTCTCATGGGATTGTTCTCCTTCTTCTTTATATCGATGATATGGTTGTCACTGGTAGTGACCCTCAAGGCATTCATGATACCAAGCAATACTTGCACAAATGCTTCGAAATAAAAGATCTTGGCTTATTACGATTCTTTCTTGGCATCGAAGTCAACTATCAGTCTGATGGTCTCTTTCTTTCTTAGGCTAAGTATGCATCCGACTTACCTATTCGTGCTGGCCTAACAGACAATAAGACTGTCAATACCCCTCTTGAGCTAAATTTGAAGTTTCGACCTACTACTAGTAAAATTGTTGCTAATCCCTCCCGGTATCGACAGCTTATCAGTAGTCTCAACTACCTCATTATCACTTGGCTAGATATTTCTCATATAATTCATGTTGTCAGTCAGTTCATGTCTAAGCCTCGTTTTGTTCCCTATGCTTCCGTACTTCGGATCATATGGTACATTAAGGGCATGCTCCATCATGGGCTTCTCTTTTCATCATCTGCTCTCACTCTTTGTGCTTATTCAGATGCTGACTGGGATAGAGATGTCACTGATCGTTGCTCCACAATTGATTTTTGCATCTTCTTGGGACATTCTTTGATTGTCTAAAAAGTAAAAAGCAATCAATTATATCTCATTCTAGTGTAGAAGCTGAATACCATGCCCTTGCTCATACTACTGCCGAGATTATCTGGCTTCGCTGGCTTCTTAATAATATCGGCATGCAATTATCCTCTCCAATGCCCATTTATTGTGATGGCCATAGTGCTATCCAAATCACACGCAATGTCTTTTTCATGAGCGCACCAAGCACATTGAAATTGACTGTCACTTTATTTGCCACTACTATCAGCACCAGTACTATTGACCTACATCATGTTTCTTCAACTGATCAAATTACCGATTTACTTACAAAGTCACGTTCCAAGGAGCGCTTCCACTGTCTTCTCTCCAAACTTCATCTGCAAGAAGCATCTTCAGTTTGAGGGGGGGTGTTAAACGTCTTTCCTAACTGAGAGATATGCTTTCGTATTTAGTTGTCCCTATTTGGGATGTATTGGTTGGGCTACTGTGAGATATATCTTCATATTTGGGATATCTCTATTTGGAATGTATTGGTTGGGCATTGCTGTGACAAAGGCAGGCATGGTTGATTGTAAACCTGTTCAGACCTCAATGGCCACGACAAAGGATTCTGATTCAGGGGGTGCTCTCCATTCGGACCCCACACAGTATCGCTCCATTGTTGGAGCTCTTCAGTATGTTACATTGACACGTCCGGATATTTCCTTTGCAGTGAATAAAGTATGTCAGTTTATGCAGTCTCCTAATACTGATCACTCGATTATGATCAAGCGCATCTTACGGTACCTTCAAGCTACAGCTGATCATGAGTTACACATTCGCCGATCCACCTCTCGCTCTCTCCAAGCTTTCTCGGATGCAGATTGGGCGGGTAGTGGGACTGATAGGCATTCCACTGGGGGCTATGCAATCTTTCTCGGCCCCAACCTCATTTCTTGGGCATCTCGTAAACAGAAAATAGTTGCCCGCTCGTCCACAGAGTCTGAATATAAAGTCTTAGCAGATGCATCAGCTGAACTTATCTGGCTTGAGTCATTGTTTCAGGAACTTGGCCATCCCTTACATGGTCCCCCGATTCTATGGTGTGACAATATTGGGGCCACTTATCTGTCGGCCAATCCTGTTTTCCATGCTCATACGAAGCATGTCGAAATTGATTTTCATTTCATTCGTGAACGTGTTGCAAGACATCAACTATCTGTTCAGTTCATCTCCACCCAAGATCAGCTTGCCGATATTCTCACCAAGCCCTTGGGTACCTCCCGTTTTAGGTTCCTAAGGGACAAGCTGAAGATTCGTGCTCCCGATTTTTCATCTTGAGGGGGTGTATCAGCACACACTCATTCCAACCCAACATTCTATTTTGGCTTGCACTCTTATTTGACTCTTTTCTATGTTTAGCAAGTCAACACATATTCATATTTGGCTGGCACTCCTATTTGGTCTTCTCCTTGTTTAGCTATTCTACGTTTGATTTCTCTTTACTTAGTATGTAATCGAGATATTTCTTCTTCTTGTAATTGCTACAATAGCTAAACCTTGTAATCTATATATACTCCTATTGGAGAACAATGAAATGTAAGAATCAGAAATTATCCTCAATAAAGATATTACCTTCTTTACTGTGGATGAGTTGAAATTTATCTTGTACAAAACCTTGAATGTATATCTAATCGGATAAATCCCAAATATAATGAAATATAGTGTTTTAATCTTCAATAGCATCGAACCTTAATTTCTGGACAGAGATTACCTAGGTGAATCGCAGACTAAGCGAGGAATGCAGCAGTCTCAAACGGTCGGAGAAAGAAGCTTCCACCATCAAATCGATATGAAAGATTTATAAGAAATTTTGGACGAACGGCAAGAAGAAAAGATTTGATGGAGTTGGTGATGCTGGGAGTGTAGATCGCGGCCGAGCTCATAAAGAAAAGAAGTCAAACAAGGTGACGGGCGAATGGCGGGCGGTCGTGGAGGACTTTGACGGAGGATTTTGATTGGTTGCATGGTGGAAGAGAGATGCATGGCGGATAAGTTAAAGCGACGGAAGGGAGTGGTTGGTGGGCAGTGACATGACAACGTTTTCAAATGCTTCAAACGTGGACGCTTGGCTGCAGGCGAGATCAAGTAGACATCCGCGTGCGTCTTTTTTTATTCCCAACTTAGGGTGTCGGTGGGATAATTTTTCTTAAATAGATTAAAGATAATAAATTAAGATTCTTGACTTGAAAGAAAACTATGCATATGCAAACCCGTGCGAGCATGTGTGTGACTACGTAAATGTACCCGTTTGAGTGTACATACATAATATACATGCATACACATATGTCTGAACATATATATATATATATATATATATATATATATATATATATATATATATATATATAAAGAGCTTTTACAATGTAAAATTTCGTAAGAAAAAGTAACAAAAATTGTTGGAAAATTTTTTTCTGACATATTTTAAGTGAGTTGTTAGAAAAAGATAATTTTTTATAATAATAGTTGCTTTGTCAGAAAAAATTATATTTATGATAAAAATAAATTCATTAATAAAGAATAAACTTTTTTATTCTGATTTTATTATCGTAGTCAATAATTAAAATTTTATCGATGGATATTTATTCATAAGCAAAAGTTACAAGCATCCACTCATAACCATCTATTTTTAGCAATGGTTATGTTTGTCGGAAAAGGTATAATCCTGCTAAATACAGTTAATTGCTGGAAGATTTATTACCAACAAATATAGTCTAATTTTTTTTATTTAAAAAAATATCTAAATCATAAATTTGGCAATATATTAAATGAAAGGACTTTTGTAAAATTAACAATCAAATTAGTTAATGAATATTTGCTTGCAAATACTGAAAGGATTTTTGAAAAAAATTTAGAACTTAATTCGCTACAAAAAATTAAAGTATTAGCGATGGCCATTAGCGACGGTGTTTTTACCGTAGCTAATATGTCTATTAGCGACGACATTACCGACGGCAATGATTTCATTGCTAATAATTATTTTATCGATGGCTATTAGAGACGATGTTTTCACCATCGCTAATAATAGTTTTACCGACGACATAAACAATATTAGCAACGTTATCATCATTGCTAATAATCATTAGCGACGGCACTATTAGAGATAGCATTCGTCATCGCAAAAAAAAAAAATTTATTAAAATTATTAGAGATGGTGAAAAGAATATTAGCGATGGTAATTGCCGTCTCTAATAATCATTAGCGATGGTACTATTAGCGATGGCAATTGCCGTCGCAAAATATAAAATAAAATTTTTTTTATTTATTAAAATTATTAGTGATGGTGAAAAAAATATTAGTGATGGCAACTGTCGTCTCTAATAATCATTAGCTATGACACTATTAGTGATGATTTTTATCATCACAAAAAAAAAAATATTATTAAAATTATTAGCAATAGCTGCAAGAGTATTAGCGATGGTAGTTCCCGTCGTTAATATTCAATGCAGAATATAATTTTTTTTGAATATGATATAATTTTAAAATTTAAAGTCCATCTTTACTGTTCATTATCTAAATAATTATCATTAGAGTATCATCACAAAATCCACCTCGATCCGATAACTCTATTTATGTCGATCAATAAAATTTGATTTCGATAGTCATGAACAACCGTATGATGATCGGATAGATAAAGACAACTGATGGATCCGAAAACTTACAACGATGATTTCGGTGACATTTGTAGCACACTATCAAAATTTTACTTTAATCAGACATCATTATCATTATCAATTTAGCATGGGATGACTTAGATCGCTAAATAAAAAATGAGTTATCAAAAGGCCAAACGACGTCCGATTATAAGATAATTTTTTAGATAAATGATCTTTGCTACTACTTTGATCATTTGTATAGTGGTGATCATAAAATTCAAAATACGCATATATGAACGATCCAAAACTATATATCTCTTGATACTTATTCTTAAAATTTTTAAATAATTATACTTATGCTTTTGTAAGATCTGCTTAATATAGATGGTTCATATACATGTAATTTAGATTTTACAATCATCACCGTACAAATGATAAAAGTAGCAGCAAACATTATTTATCTAAAAAATTACCTTAATAGGATGCCGTTTGGCCTATTGATCATTCATTTTTTGTTTAATGGTTGAAATCATCCCGTACTAAATTGACTATGATAATGTTATCTGATTGAAGTAAAATTTTGATAGTATGCTATAAATATCATCAAGATTATCGTTGTGAGTTTTCAGATCTATTGGTGGTCTCTATTTATCAGATCATCATGCGGTCGTTCATGGCCATCGAAATCAAATTTTATTGATTGATATAGCTAGGACTGTCGGATCGATGCTGTTTTTTGTGATGATACTCTAATGATAATTATTTAGATAATGAATAGTGAAGATGGACTTTAAATTTCAAAATTATATCATATTTGAATATTTGTGAAGGTATGGACAGGTTATTAGCGACGGTTTTTAGCAACAGTAATATTGCCATCGCTAATAGAACTATTAGCGATCAAAAATCTTTTTAGTGGCAGCTGATCCCATCACTAATAAAAAGTATTATTAGTGATGGAGTTAGCGATAGTATTAGTGACAGCTAAGGTATTAGTGACGGAAGTCATGTTATCGCTAATAACTTTGAAAAAAATTAATTTAAAAATTTGATAAAATTATTAGCAATGAATTTTTATTTTTAATGATGAAAATTTTTGTCGCTAATACTGCCACTAAACTTGCCGTCGCTAATAGTCCATCTTTTATAAATTGAAATATTTCTCCCTCTCCGCTCATTCTCTCCTGTCCACGCCCCCTAACCCCCCTCTCTGGCGTCCCGTAATCGCTACGAACCCACTGACCCCATCCTCGCATCGGCTTGACCTTGAGCCGACCTCTCCAGCCTCATGGCCACTATCCCGTCACCCTCGCAGCTCACGGCCCTACCCCACAAACCCCGCTGCCCCCAGCCTGTGGCCCCATCGCCCCCCACGGGCCCGCCCCGGCCCCACCGCCCCCTGCGGCCCCATGGCCCCCTGCGAGCCCGTCGCCTCCCACCTGCAGCCCGACTCCACCAGCCCTCGAGCCCCCACCCTGGCCCCACCGCCCCCAGCTCGTGGCCCCGAGCTAGTCACCTCGGCCCTGCCCGCCACCCCTGCCCCATGATTCGTCCCCGCATCAGCACGTCTGTGAGTATTCCTATGAGTATTAGCGACAGCATTACTATTAGTGACGGTTAGTGCCATCACTGAAAGTTAATTAAATATTGATTTAATTAATTAGTTAAATAATTAATTAATTAATTTGATGCACGGAACTTGGGTCTGGGCATGAAAAGTGCTCGGATATAGGGAAGATGCCGGGCAACTTTGGAAACATGGGATATGGGCGTGTCTGGCATGTCCGGGCCTCGGGTCACAGCTGGCGTCCAAGGCATCTAGCCATCACGTGCCCAATGCGCTCAGGCCGATGGAAGGTGCTGGACAGTCTTAATTATGTTTTAATTTTAATAAAATTTATATTGCATGGAGCGATAGACCCGTTAATTGATTGATGTACATATTATAATATATCCATACATTTATTTATTTTTGTACGGATAAAAAAATTATGTACATTGATCAACTGATTATCCACTATGGATAATTTAGAAAATGCAAGTAATTCTATAAGTTATTACAGTAATTAAATGATATGCTGAGGGTTCGAAAGAAATTTCAGACAGTATTTTCTTTTTGTTCTCCCTGCAAGGGAGAACTAAGGAGAAATGCTGTCGAAATTTTTTCAGCCCATGTTGCGTATTGTTTGATTACTATAATGAACCTATAGAATTAATGTATTTTTTAAATAGGATAGGACATATTTTTACCTATTAGTTGATAATAGGATGCATTTACTATATAAGTCATTTTGAATGATAAAATAGTATTTAGTAATTGCCTTGTA
Organism: Elaeis guineensis; assembly: GCF_000442705.2. NCBI lineage: Eukaryota > Viridiplantae > Streptophyta > Magnoliopsida > Arecales > Arecaceae > Elaeis > Elaeis guineensis. Next base: position 101,306,497 of record NC_026003.2, read on the forward strand.
TTTATATATATGCAGAATTCTTAGATAGTCTGTCATAGACTGTAGTTGGATGGACCATCGAGTAGTCGGCGAAAAGATTTCTACTGAATACAGGAAGGGTGTAGGGTACTATGATTTTATTTTTGAAAATGCAGCTCTCTTACATCAAGGATAGGCTCGTTGCCCTTACAACAGATGTGGCAATAGAAAAATATTTGATAAAGATACAATTACTGTTTATTTATATAAAAGTAGATTTATGCACAATTATAAGTATTGGTACCTACATGGAGAGACGTGGGAGAAAGTTATAAGGGTTAGAACCAAGTAAGACATGACATAGATAGAATGGTGGACATGGTTATGGATGTAGCTGATCCTAAATTTAACTGAGATGTGGAGGACGATCCAGAAGCTGGCAGTGATGATTTTCATCGTATGCTGAAAAATGCTGATGAACTACTATGGTCGGGATGTGAAACACACACTGTACTATCAGCTGTGTCAGAGTTATTGAACTTGAAGGGCAAATTTAATATGATGATCAATTATTATGATAGGATGGTAGCAATAATTAAAAAAATGCTACTGAAGGATGAGAAGTATGTTGGGAGTTTCTATGCTTCGAAAAAAATAGTGAAAGGGTTGGGCATGGGATATGAGAAAATAGATACATGCTGTAATGGTTGTATGCTTTTCTATAAAGAGGACCAACAGAAGAGCTCATGCAGCATATGAGGTGTAAGCCGATTTAAGCCGAGGTAAGAGGGTAGGAATCAAAAGGACATACCATACAAGGTTCTTCGATACCTTTCCCTCACACCTAGACTTTAGAGATTCTACCTATCCAAGAGCACTGTCAGACCGATGAGATGGTACAAAGAAGGACCACCAAGCACCTCGATATGATGTATCATCCATTGAACAGTGAGGTATGGAAGTAATTTGATGCTTGCCATCTTTTATTTGCTCAGAAATCACGCAATGTCTGGCTGGATCTATCTACGGATGGTTTTACACCGTTCAGTCATACAGCGGCCTCTTATTCATGTTGGTTAGTCTTTATCACTCCATATAATCTATCACCTGGGATGTGCATGAAAGAACATAACATCTTTCTTATATTAGTCATTCTTGGACCACGACATCCTGGTAGAAGCATTGATGTATATCTAAGGCCTCTTGTTGATGAGCTGAAATTGTTATGGTCCGATAGTATTCTTACTTTTGATGCATCGAAGCAGTAGAATTTTGTAATGAAGGCTGCGTTGATGTGGATCATTAGCAATTTTTTTGCTTATGGGATATTGTCAGGATGGAGCACTTATGGGAAGCTAGCATATCCCTACATGGAGAATATAAAATTATTTCAGCTGAAGCATGGTTTACACCCTGCTGGTTCAATTTTCATCATCAGTTCTTCTTGAGCATCATCCTTTTCGAAAGCAGTGGGATAGTTTCAGGAGGAATAAGATAAAGAAAGATCATGCGCCCTAGCACCTCAGTGATATGCAAGTGTTTCAGAGGATATCCCAATTGGACAAAGTTCCATTTGGTATTGAATTTGACAAGCAGAAGCCTCAGAGGTTCGGCACAACTCATAACTGGGTGAAGCAAGCATCTTCTGAGAATTGCCCTACTAGTCCACCAATTTGATCCGTCATAACTTTGACGTCATGCATATTGATAACACATTCGATAATATTTTCTACACTGTTATGGATGTCAAGGGCAAGATGAAGGATAACCCCAAGGCTCGAGCAGATATGAAGAACATATGCAAGCATTCTCTATTAGAGCTGATTGAGGTGTCACCTAGAAAATTTCTAAAGCTGAAAGCATCTTATTCCTTAATAAGAAAGCAGCTGAAGGATGTTTGCGAATGGTGTAAGAGCCTTAAATTTTCAGATGGTTATGTAAGTAATCTAGCTCGGTGCGTCAATGTCAAAGATTGCAGATTTCATGAGCTAAAGAGCTATGACTACCATGTATTCATGCAACGATTACTCCCATTGACTTACCGTGATCTCCTTTCCAACTCCATATGAAGTTCTTTGATCGAGCTTAGCCTTCTATTTAGACACATTTGTGCTACCGAACTATCCATTGATCACATCTTCAGTCTTGAGGCTAGCAGTGTAGAGACCATATACAAGTTGGAGAAGATATTCTTTTCCAGCTTCTTTGACTCCATGGAGCATCTCATGATTTATCTGGCATATGAAGCTAGGGTGGGGGGTCTAGTGCAGTATAGATGGATGTATCCATTTGAAAGATACATGCACAGTCTTAAAAAGAAAGTAAAAAATAAGATCCCAATCGAAGGTTCTATTGTGGAGGCTTATATAATAGAAGAGATTTCAAATTTCAGCCGACACTACTTTAATCCTAGTGTACAGACCAAGCTGACTCAAGTGGGCCGAAATGATGATGGTGTGCTGAGGGATCAGAGTGGGAGGTCTCAATATTTACCTATCCCGATCGAAAATTTGAGTACAAGGTTCATTAGATTTTCTCCGATATTGAACTTCGACAGGCAGAAATATATTTTGCTAAACTATGTGGAGGTCGACCCATATGTCTTGTAAGTATCCATCACAATCCCAACTCTTTAATTACTTATTTCAGTATACTTATCTTATGCATGTTTAGGCAATATGATGAGATGCTAAAAGGAGAATACCCGAGCATAAGTGATGAAGAAATATCAATACAGCACTCAGAGAACTTTATATGTTGGTTCCGTCAATTGGTAAGCATCCATTATCATTTTATATATTTTAATTTCTTCAATTTATTTTTTTATAATACGTAGGTCATTCAAGGAAGCGAGTCCATACCAATGAAGCTGAGACCATTAGGTTACGGGCCTAAAAAAATACATAACATGTTATAATGGCTGTATGTAAATGGTTTCAAATTTCACATCTAGTAATATGAAAATTATAAAAGCATAATGAACAGTGGTGTATGTATAAAAAGCAGCTGGTGGAAAGATAAGGCGGAGAGTAACTACTATGGAATCCTCGAAGAAGTGATTAAAATGAGCTACATTGGAGGTAATAATATCATTCTATTTAAGTGCCAATGGTTCGATACCGACAATGGTATGAGGGTTGATCCATAGCATAGACTTATTGAAATCAAACATAGATCAAAAGTTTATGTCAACGAGCCATTTGTACTAGCTAGACAAGCTGCTCAAATGTACTATTTTTTTTTTTCATTAAGGAAAAGAAGAAGGAAAGATTGATGGGCTGTATGCAAAATTAAGTCTTGAGCCCTTCATTACGCGCTCGAAGAAGAAGAAGAGACCCAATTACCAAAATGCTTCCAAGAGGATAAAACAGTAGGAGTTTATCAATCATTCGATGATGTAGAATTGGATGCTCCAGAAATTCTCCTACGTGAAGATGACGAATATGAGGATGTAGATCCAACTGAGATAGTTTTAAAGGACAATCTTTCTCAAAAAGGGGAAGAAGAGGAAGAGGTGGAAGAAGAGGAAGAATCGGAAGAAGATTTTGAAGGATACCAAACATCTAAAGAGGTCGATGAGTAATACTAAGTATATAATTCTTAGATCATTTTAATTACTTATCTTGTATCATTTTAAATCTTGCATTGTATCCATAATTATATATTTAATTTGATAAATCTATTTATTTTTATTTTCAGAGAGCATACATCATGTCTTCCAGAAGCCAAAGTCGCACCAGTCGAGGACAGAGCTCTTGAGGAGAGAGTGATCTGCGGCCAGCTCGTATGGTTCTGCATCTCTCTCACTGGACGGTAAGCTCTAACACTTAATTTATATATTTTTATTTAAGTTATTTTATCATTTGTTAACTAATATAACATTCTTTGTATTAGATGTTTTGCATTCGGTTTGAAGGATAGGGGGTCACCAGTGACCCCACAGTCGCATGCAGTACGATCGTCAGCTCTCTGATACAGCATCATGGTCGAGGACCTATCTGGCTCATGGCACCTCCGACTCGATCAGAGGATAGAGAGATCATCCATATCTAGAGCCGCTCGTAAGTACTACATGCTCAATTAATATGTTTAGAATTTAGTAATTTTAGAGTTAACATTTATTCTTTGAAATCAATTTTGCAGTACATTCAGAGAGCCTTCTACATCTCATGTCGTTATCGGGATCATATGTCGAATGATGTCAGATCAGTGAACGAGTTCTTGAGTTGGCCGTCGGGAGCTCATGATGCAACCTGAGAGATGTTTCTGGTAAGTCAAAACTAGTTTAATTTTTTGATATATTGGTATTTTAATTATATATTAATACATACTTGCTTCTATCTTGTAGGAGCACTACTAATTCGAGACTCCCCAGGATGAGGAGGCTGGCTATCAGACCTTTGAGGAGGTGGCCACACGGAGGTTCTGAGATGGCCTCTACAGCCTCAGACAGTCTGCCATGCAGCACACTAATTCTCAGTCACCATCGGACTGGAGGTCCTTCATGGATCACTGGATGCGGGAAGACATATGGCAAGCCCTCTGCAACTAGTGGAGTAGCGAGGAGTACTCAGATAGGCAGCAGAGGGCCCGACAGAATCGGGCCACCTAGTAGGATCCGATTAGGCATACGGACGGCTCTGTCGACATACATATTATGACCGACAGATTGATAAGAAATCTATACCAAAACTCTTCACTAGAACTATAAAAACTCTTATATGTATTTTTAATTAATTTAATTTTATTATTTACTTATTGTAGACATGGCAGTTGGGTCGTCCATCAACCTACTGTAGTTGTGGGAGGCACACGCCAATCTAAGAGAATTGGTGACTATTTAGATTCTACATCGTGACAGATCACGATAAGAACTTCAAATTTTATTTACTAATTAAGTTGTTATAGGATCTAATTTTATATTTGAACTAATGTATTTCTAAACTGTGCAGACGCATTATGTGGAGTACATTGCTGAGAGGTATGACGATGTCTTCTCAGGCCCCTTGACCTTGAGGGATGGCTCAGCACCATCGAGGGTTAGTAGGAGCCGGATCATAGGATTCGACCACAGCTTCGATCTCCATCAGCTCGATATCCTTCGGCATCCTCACAGGCCTCGATATCCCAGACCTAGAACAATACGCACATGGAAGAGGTTGTGCAAGGCTTTAAAGCCAGTAATTTCAGAGCCTCCTGGATGTCATCCACGATACGGTCGTGGAGCTTCTTCGAAATCTACAGCTACACGATGACTAGGCTTGTCATCCAGCCATCACATCAAATAATTATATTACTAAATCTTTTTACTTATTTTAATTTTCATATTTAGAAGCTTCATATATTTAGGTTTGAGTTCGAAAAAGAGATTTAGGGGCTAAAAATTCAATCTAACCATCCAATCGATGGGCTAGAGTATCTATAGCTCTGTATTATCGAATAAATATATAAGAATAATCTGTTCAAGAATCGAAGAAGTATATCGAAAGATATTCTCTGTATCGAAAGATACACCTTCGTATCAAAACTTACTAATATTATTTTATTTTTTTATTAAGGATGCTGGGACATCCAGCTCTCATCCATCAACTGCTGGAGAGGAGTAAGAGGAGGAGGCAGATGACGAGGATTGAACCTAATTTTTTTTTATACATTATATATTTTTTGATACTGATCGTAAAAAAGTTGTATAATTTATATTTTTAATATAATATAATTAATTTTTAATTTTTGATTATCATATTATCTTTGAATTTTAATTATAATAGGTATTAAAATCATAATTCATTGTGATTAATTAAAATAAATTAAAAAAAAATATTTTTATTAATTTTTTAAAAAAATAAAATTAATTATTAATGCGGTATTAGCGATGAAAAATACCATTGTTAATTTTTATTAGTGATGGTATTATCAACAATATCTCCATCTCTAATATTATTTAAAAAAATATTTAATTTAAAAATTAAAAAAAATAGAGATAGCATTAGCAATGCATTATTTGTCACTAATAATTATTAGCGATGGTATTAGCCATAAAAATATTATTGCTAATATTTTTTTAATTTTTTTAAAAAAATTAATTAAAAATTAAAATAATAGCAATATTCTTCACTAATCGATAGTTATATTAGCGACGGGATATTTTCTATGTTAATAAAGATATTTAGCGATAAGATTTTTTCAGATTGATTGTTACGCAGAATTAACGACAGCGACGTTATTAGCGATGGCTGGTGAACTATTAGTGACGGCAAATACCATCGCTAATAGTCTGAATTCTTATGGTGATTAATAAAACATAACCAAGTAAAGGTACATAAGGTTTAATCAAACTAACATAACTTATCCCATCATGGACATACTATAATCAAAAATCAATTAAGTGAATTGTTAGTGAATTGAAGCTTATGAGTTGAACTGAATGACTTTATATGCTATGATTAGATCACGCTTGATAAATTATGATTATAGCCTATTGGAATACATGTATCATAGTTATATCAAATTGTATCAAGTTATATTGAAGCCATGTATATAAAAGACATACCAAAAAAAGACATTCTTGACTTCTATATAGTTATTGATATATGTATCATCTGATTCTCAGCCTACTGTGTATGATGTTCGAACTTGAGATGCTCACCACAAAGTATAAGCATGGACTTGAAATACCCACCACGGGGCATAAGCATGGATTTGAGATGCCCACCACAGGGCGTAAGCATGGATCCTTTTGAGATCTCTTACTACAGAGGGATCGTGGCACCATAGTAAGGGCCAAGGATGAAAAGAAGTAGATATCCATACTTAAGTATAGTATTATGAAACTAGATATACATATATTGGATTTTGTACCATTTATTGATTTCCAAATTATAACAAAACTATCATGAGACTGTATCTCGGATATCTTTAATTTCATAACTTTCATTTTGATTAGATTGATATTGTATTTTTATGATGTATTTGAAGTAATATCATTATGATTTAGATCTGTTTTATATATGTATCTGTTACTTACTGAGCTGTGAAGTACATAAACTTTCACATATGGTTTTCAAACTCAGGGACCATTTTTGGAGGTTAGACCATGGAATTTTGGGAGTTATGTATAGAGACGAGGCCGGTTTGTAAAAGATGTTTATTTTTTGGATAGTTGTGCTTAGTGATGTTGCATAAAGATAATATGGATTAGTGTAAAGTTAAAATTAAAATTGAGATAGAAAATGATTAGTTGTTCTGTTATTATCACTACTTGGAGTATGCTACTTTGCATATTATATCATGTTTTATCAGATTGAAAGCTTTGCATGACTATAAGGTGAGTACTCTATAGGTATAAGGTGGCTGCTTACGTCCCCCGAACTTTATTTTAATTTATATTATGCGTCGGGGGGTGTGACACACACACACATACATACATACATACATACATACATATATATGTATATGTATATGTGTGTATATATATACAACACATATACATATACATATACATATATATGTATGTATGTACATACATACATACATACATATTCATATATATATATATATATAATATATATATATATATATATATATATATATATATAATATATATATATATATATTATATATATATATATTATATATATATATATATATATATATAGGTACATACATACATACATACAAACATACATACATATAGAAAGAGAGATAAACTGGGCTCCATTTGACCGAATCTTAGTCTATATCCAGTTGGATTCCTATCCCTTGGATTGATGCACATCTCAAAGCATGGGGGAGTGGCTAATGGAGGGGTGGGTTACTGTTTGGCTGACATGGTTTTGTTTGAAAAAAAAAGCTTCTGCTCTACTTTGAATGGGACACAATGCAAGGCCACACCACCCCTCCTCCCGTGATCTCCCTCTCACTTCCTGTCTTCTCATCTCTCTCTCCTTCAAAACCCTAGCCAACCCAAAATTCTCATCCGTTGCCAGCTCTTCCCCAATTTTCCCAACTCTCACCTTCTTCTCCTTTCTCTCCCTCTCTCCCAACTCTCACTTTCTTTTCCTCCCTCTCCCTTTTTTTCTTCCAAAATGCATCTCTCCTACTACTGAACGCCCACCCCCTATCGGCTTTTGCCCAACCCGCCACCGGCTCTCATCTGCTACCTCCATCTTCTCCTCTCATCCCCAACCCCAACTTCTTCTACTCTACCTCCTCCCTTTTTAATGGGCAACTCCCACTCATTTCCTCCATCCATCACTAGCTCTTCCCTAACCCCCAACTCCCATCCGCTTCCTTTACTCATTGCACTCTATCTCCTCTCAATTTTTAACTCACAACTCCCACTCACCAACGCCATCTTCTCTCTTTAGCATCTGTGAACACCAGCTCCACCCCCAACCAACACCACCACCATCCGCCACTACACCCAACCAGCATCACCACCCATCGTGGCCCCAACTGACACCGCCACTATCCCCCGCCTCATCCAATTAACCAACATTGCCACAGCCGCTGCCACCCCCACATACTGCCAGAGGTCCACTTCTTCCATATCAAGTGAGCATCTTCCTTATTTATTTGCTTCATATCAATAGATTAGTTGGGATATGAATTACCATGTTCTATGTGCAATAAAGGATGGTGCCAAGTAGCTAATTTACCAGCAGTAGTCACCAATGCTAAGTATTTTGACCTTTTAAGGATCAAAATGGCATATTTGCTTTCAGCTATGATGTGTTTATTTGGAGAGGGTAACTTTAATTAAATTTATTTTTTTATGTCACACTGTATTATATTCCTGAATCTTTTAGTGGACTTTATTAGATAACTTCAGATGAGTACACATGATTTCCTAAGATTATGTATGTTAGCCTACCAGAATATGTGGTTTGAGATTTCTTTCTTTGATTGCTTAGAGTGATGCATTAATGGCCAAACATGCTACACAATTTATGTTAACTAATGAGGGGTTGTGGGCATCCTTGATGAGTATGAAGCATAGAGTATGGTATGTTATGTCTGTTCCTATGTGCTCCTGAACTAGGATCACCTATTTAGTGGTGGTTGTATTCTTTTGCTTCACTAATTTTCTCTAATGTCAAGTGTCATGTAGGTAATAAGATATCTACTAATATCATTCAATATCCTTGGATTTTATCTATTCCAAATATAAAGTAGCATGCTGTAGTTGATCTTTTACCTTTGAAAAATCTTAAAGTAAAGGATCTTATGCTAGCTGGTAAGAATTGATGGAATGTTGTTGTGATTCATCCATACTTTTTAGAGTTATTGGTACAGAGAATTCTTTCTATTCTTAAACCTGATGGAGATAGTGCAAATAGATTGGGTTAAGAAGCTCCAGTGGGTTTTGTAAGATTGAAGCCTCTTCGATTAGAAGTATTGGTTGGATATAAAGAGTGGATGTTCATCTTAGGGTTTCTTTATTGACTTCAAACTAGCATGAAATTGATCTCTGTATTAGAGTTCATTACATCAGCATGATTTGCATATTCTTGTTTATTATGATTTATATTTGGATGTAGAAGATTGTCATTTTTATTGTTATTTTGAATTGCATATTGGCGTCCCAAATCTAGAGTCAAGTCAAGCCCTGCTATTTGGTGCTGGGATCATTCCTACTCTTTCTATTGAAGTTTATTCCAATCTATTCCACAAAGATTTGGTAGGATTGATCGGAGTATGGTGGCAATTCTAATGACTTATTTTACATATAATATTTGGATGGTCATGAATGATTACACCTTTCTTAATATGACCCAAAGTCCTAGAATGATCCTTATTAGAGCTTCTATTATTTTAGTGGCTACGATGATTATTTTGGAGACCCCCCCTTACCTTTTATAATCTTTTTTTTGACTAAACTGCTCAGGCAACAGCTTGTAATATTGTTATAATAATTATCATATAACATTCATTAATTAAAAAATATTATTATAAATTCAAAATTTCATGCCTACTCAAGTGATATTGTTATCTTGTATAAAATAAAGGAAAGTATTCTTTTACTGTTATTATTCACTATTCTTTGTTATGACTAATAATAGTCATTTATTTGCATGACTTTATCGTAGTCAGCGCTAAGTAAGAAAATGATCTCCATTATAGTAAGATACTTCATTTATTAATGTATTGTTTATATTTTATTTTTGTATTAAAATGCAAATGATTTTTAATGGATCTCTATTGTTTCTTGTAGATGGCTCATGCGAAGTCCTCTAAAAGTTGGGAGAAGAGCACTAAAGTTTAAAGAAAGCAAAAGAGAGCTCTTCTACGATTGATCAACTGTCACTGCTATCTGAGGAGATATGTCGACTTCATCAGGGGTATTCAGAAGCAGTTGATGGATGCCTATAGGATGTTGAGATAGCAGACACCCTTCTACTATATGCTCAACATTTCAGTCATTACACAAAAGTGGGTGGTTGTAGACCAACTCCTCCATTGCTGGGCTGAGAATAGGAGGGGATTCCATTTGGGAGGGCAGACGTTGATCTTCTATGCTGAGAATGTTATCTTTATTTTGGGGCTACCTCTGAATGGGTAGCCATAGATATGAAGAAGGCTCAAGTGTGGTTAGGACCATACATTTTGCAAAGGGGATAGTTAGGTGGGATGCATTGGAAGATAGGATCAAAATATTGTTGTCTGATTCATCTTCCTCTACGATTCGATCCAGGGTGCAATTACTTGTTGTGTACCTTCTAGGTATAATTTTATTTTTTTTATCAAATCTTAGTGTGAACCATGGATCTTCTCCACTATCGACCTAATAGGGGAGATTGGCCGCTATGCATGTGCTAGAGCAATCCATGCGCACTTGATGCAATTCATTTCAGGGGCTGCAGAGAAGGTAAAGAGAAGAGAGAGAGGTGCCAAGGAGAGCATTGGTTATATTAATGGTTGTATTACAGTTTTGATGGTAAGAAAGATATTAATTTATTAATTTATCTATTTATTTCATAAGGATTATCATTCTGAATTTGTATACCTAATTGTTGATTATGTCACCTAATAATTGTTTTCTTTTCTTTTAGATTTGGATTTTTGAGAAAAATCGGCATAAGTCAAATCATCTTTTTATGGCCGGATTCCTTGAATCTTGAATTGGGACAAACCTTAGTTCAGGAAATGGGCCCACTTTGGAGAGGTTTTGAAGGGTCTAAAAGAAGGAGATGTATTATTACTTTTGATGTTTGATATTGTTTATTTCTTTTCTAAGATTAAGGGTCTAACTATTTTGTCTTTCTTTTCAGATCTGAGATCTACTATGAGCAACACGGGATGAGGTGTTGCTTCTTGAGGTGGGACCTTCCAGCTGCCACGTAGAGAAGGATGAAGGTGGAATGAGTAGGGCAGCTAGGAAGAGGACTAGATCCGACAGCGGATGGAGCACTCCCACGGTATTAGCCTCTTGTGTTTTTATTTTTTTTTATTTATCTCTAATGTATCTAATTGTTGCCTATTTATCCTCAGTTATAACTCGTGCACAAATATCAACGTGTCTCTACAAAGGTTAGGAGGAGGAGGGCTCGAGACAATGCCAAAAAAATGAAGCTCTAGAGGATTGTCATCGAGAATGATAAGTTGATTTCTGAGCTGTAGGCGGCATTGAAGAGTAAGAAAGGTGGGAAGGATGCGGAGGGGAGCACTCATGAGGCGAAGATAGATGTGCCGCCTATTGAGTTTGAGAGTGCTAATAGTCTGGTAGTACCCTAGGAGCATGCAGACCTACAGATTATTGAGAGATGGGTTACGCAGTGGATAGTTAGGAGCTCCCATCTCCTATGTAGTTCTTTCATTCCACTACCTTCAAGTACTCCGGATCCCACAAGAAAGTGCAAAAAGAAGTCAGTCCATCGTAGGGACAACGATGTGGTAAGTAGAATCGTAATTTAGTAGAGCATGCATACATTATTCACATCCGACATACTCATGTGATACATAGGAATTTTTTAAGACTAGCCGTGACTTTTTCGGCTTGCAGTTTTTTAATGACAGGGAATGTAGGCATATCCTAGATAAATCGATCGATATATAGTTTTCGTTTATAAAATTTTAATGTCTTTCAAACTAAGTTTCTCTTTGGTTTTGATATTAATTTCACCATATATTGGTTACTGGTGGCATCAGCGTCTGGCTATAGGTTCATGACATCCTATCTAAAAATTTAATTGACGACGATATAAGTATTATATACTAAGTTAGATAAATTAAAGATATATGCAAGTAAATTTTTATTTTTTGTAATAGACTATACAAGTCGTAGATGTTTTTTGCTCCATCCTGTAGCAACGTTCATTAACCAATCCTTCAATTAATTTACAGTCTATTTTTATATTGTGATCTTTTTTTACAGTAATTATTTTATATTCTTCATTCAATATCATGTGTTGGTATAGCATTGTGCACTCTAATGTATATTTCAATTTTTTTTTCCTTCTAGAGCATGTTGCTGGGCACATGAAATTCCCAATAAAGCTATGTGAGACTTCATGCCTCATTCATTGGTTGAAGTCCAGCAAATATTTGTGCCCATATGCTCATCATCACACTGGCACTTGCTTATCATGGATATAGATAGCACATATTTCAGATACTACACATCCATGAGTGGTGCAAAGTATAGGACCGTCGCTAGAAGATCTATGAATAATGATCATATTTATCAAATATTGTGCATACCCATGCATTGCTAATAATATGGTTGATTTTAAATATTATGATTATTGGTGACCTAGTTGATTGAGATGGCATGAGATATTTATTCTGTTGATATAGGTGGTTGGTTGCTCCATTTTGTTGACTGTCCATGGCAGAGTGTAAGATAATTATTATAATCATTTGTATCAAAGCACATTTCTGCCAACTAATCTAACATATCGGTTGTTTGCTTTATTGACTGTGAGAATAAAATATTTTATTTGTAGGTCTGATTGTGCCATCTACATCATGCATTTTATGGATGCTTATGTGCCGAAGTTACATGCCAGATATGCTATGCAGATGATCGTAAAGGGTTACGAGGTGGGATCATCATAATTTACTTTGTGCTACTGATGTAATCATATCCGTGTTGGCTCCACTCTTTGTATACATTTATAAAAAATTTATATTCTCTCAAAATATTTGGATGTGTTGTGAATCTCTTGTGAATAAACCAATATGAAACCAGCAGTCAAAAATTTAATTAGTGCAATAGAAGTATTATTTTGATGTATACAAATATTCAGTAATAAATGAATCAACTTTATTTTCTGCCATTGATAAAATGGATTTTTGGACATGTGGATTGTTCTTTGCATTTCTTTAAGTTTATTTATAAGCGTGTATGTATGTATGTATATATACATACATACATACATATATATATATATATATATATAATATATATATATATATATATATATATATATATATGTATGTATGTATGTATGTATGTATGTATATATAGATACATACATACATATATATATACATACATATATATACACACATATATACATATATATACACACATATATATACACACAGATATACACATATAGATACATATATATATATATATATATATATATATATTATATATATATATATATATATATAAAATATATATATATATATATATATATATATATTCATATATATATACATATACACACACACACACACACACACACACACACACACACACACACACATATATATATATATATATATATATATGTATGTATATACATAACTCTGGTTGATCACCCTGACTGTATAACATGGAAATGGTCTGTCGATAAAACTTTTACAGCTAAGAAGATTTATCTTTTCCTCCAAGATGGTGGAGTTAGGCCAATTTTGAGTCAATTTTTATAGAAACTCCTATTACCTGCAAAAACCAAATTTTTTGCTTGGTTGTGCGCCAATAACAAAATTCATACAAAAGCAAATCTCCTAAAGTATGGAAAAATTTGGACAGCACTCTGTATTCTCTGTGGTGAAGCACCTGAAACAAATGACCATCTAATGCTCAATTGCCTTTTCTCAAGATCAGTTTGGAATCACCTATTGTTAGGCCTGCAAGTCTAGATCTACCCTCTACCTTGGAATCCCTATGGAGTATTTGGAGGAGTAATCTTATAAATAATGACCTAAGATATGGATTTGATATGCTTCTTGTAACAGGCCAATGGTGCCCTTGGAAGAAGAGGAACAAGAGGATTTTTGATTTTCATGCTTATTGTTCGAGGCCTGTTGTCTCTCATGGACATCCCATCTGACATCAGAGCAGAAGAACAAGATGGTACCAGTCCTTAACCTTCTTTGGTCAAAAAATCGGAACTCCATTCCTTTAGAGACTGTTCGAGATAACGATAGGTTGCACACGTCAGGTTGATGATCGCTGTGACTGAAGTTGCCAGCCTACTGTGGTTTGGGAATCAGTAGGTCTCAAAATTAACATTCTATGTCTCAAGAAAACAGAATCGTTTTCTCCTTGAACTCTCCTATTTCTGTAGGTTTTTATTACATCTTCTTCCAACCCTGTTACGTCTCTGATATAACCTACTTATATTATAAATAAATAATGAAGGTTATACCTTCTTTTCATCGAAAAAACTTATTTCTTATTATTTATATTAATATCTTATTTATTTATTTCTGCATTGTTTGGAGGGTTAAGTCGACCAAGATGCCGTCCACTAATCATATTCAAATGAATGGAGTTAATTTCAATGCGCACCACTTCATCCTCACTAGTGCTCCGGAGCCAAATGCATGCATGAGAAAGCGATTGCATGCTGCTTGAGTTGGTGTGCATGGAAGGCAATCATAAAAAGCACTCCATATAATCTGCATTCTCTGCACGTAGGAGGGCTCGGGGTTGCATATATATTCTGAAAAGAAAGGTCCCCCTTCTCATATGAATCCACTATTAGATCTAAGCACTCCAAACTTCAGCATCTAACCACTTGCATATATTCAAAGCAATCAATGGATGATCAATATGTATTTGTGTCAAAAAATATGAAATCTTCTGCAGCGCAAAAGATATGAGATTGATTTTCTGTTGTGCACGGCACGGTATGGTACACAGTACATCATCCATCGTGCGATGGACGACCGCATGTGAATGCACACCCATTGTGTGCGACCGTTTGCGACCGTCCATTACACGATGAACGAAGCATACTGTATATCGTATGGTATGATGCACAGCAGAGGATCTGTGTGGGAAAGATATACCCCGGATAGTGTAAAAGCTAGCTACCTTGTGGAAGCAAAAAGTCTATAATATCCGATATAAAATAAAAATAAGTAAAGAAAAAAAAAAGTTGGATGAGAACAAAGTCAAAAAAAAAAAAAAAAAACGCTGACGACACATTGGCACCAGTGTCAAAAAGAAGTGCCAGCAGCCAACGTCCTTCTAGTCCTCATTTCACACGGCTTTGGCCCTCTCGAAAATAACGTGCATTATCGCCTCAGATTTCGTCTGTTAGTCATGCAAAAAACCCTATAAATACCCCCCTCTCCCCAATTACCTTGCCATCCCTCACTCGATTCCTTGCGTACCATGGCTAGTCGTAGTAGCACAAGGCTTTTGGCTTTTGCGTTCGTTGTCCTCCTCAGCGTAGGCCTCACCTCTGCCGTTAGATCCCTCACCGGAATCAGCGGTGGAGGTGGCGGTGGAAGTGGTGGTGGTGGTGGCGGTGGTTCTGGGTCTGGTTACGGTGGGGGATATGGCGGGGGACACGGTGAGGGTGCTGGCGGAGGAGTTGGTGGAGGATACGGGAAGGGTGGCGGAGGTGGTGGTGGACAAGGCGGTGGCGAAGGGTCGGGCCATGGGTCCGGGTATGGCTCTGGTTCGGGCTATGGGGCCGGTGGCGGGGGTGCACATGGTGGAGGCTACGGGAGTGGTGGAGGTGGCGGCTCCGGCGGAGGGCATGGAAGCGGAAGCGGAAGCGGGTCGGGATATGGCTCAGGCGGTGGTTCCGGGTATGGTGCCGGTGGTGCCCATGGCGGAGGCTATGGTAGTGGCGGCGGTGGTGGAGGCGGCGGTGGGTCGGGCAGCGGCTCCGGCTCCGGCTCCGGGCATGGTTACGGTTCCGGCTACGGAAGTGGTGGGGGCGGAAATGGACGCTAAACGAAAATCCCTACCCTATATTAAATACGCCTTGCATAATGTGCTCTCGATGTAGTTAAGAATAAATTTGCGCCTCTATGCCTACTACTGTATCGACGGGAGCTTTCTTGCTTAAATAATATATAAAGAAAAATTTGCAGTATGCCTCTATTTCTTTTGGTAATCAAAAAAAAAAAAAAAAACAAGTATGTCCCTATTTATTGTTGGGTAATCTAATATGGTGCCATATATTAACTGCAGTATGGCGCTACATATTCGGTAACTGCAGTATGGTGCTACTCATCTTTCCATTGATGTAAAAGGCAACGTCTTACTGTGGGGAATAATTCCTCGCACGAAGTGACACGTTCGAGTTCAAAATGCACTCAACTCAAAGGAAACTCAAGTTGCAAAGTTTTTTGCTGGAAAAATCTAGACTTTTTGCGAAATGTCCAGAATTCTCTGATATTTTAAGATATTTCATGAAAATTCTGAGATATTTCTAGGAGCAAGATACAGTATTATTCTTAATACTAAATGGATGACGAGAAACATCATCTTAGCCACTTTTACACGTGGTTCTCATTTCTGACAAGTCTCCACTATACTAGATTGAATACCAAGCGTTGTTCAGCCACTTTACTGTTTCTATTTCTCCAGCTATCTACTTTCCCTTGCTAGTTTTAAGCTTGTAAGAGATATTTGGCACCAGCACGCTGATTTTTTTTTTTTTAATTTGACTGCGACTCCCTGAGACGGTCAGCAAGTTTTTCTTTGACACCTGCGAGCTAAGAATCCGCAATCCGAAGTTTCAAGTGATTAATATCACTTTAAAAAAATGCTTAACTCAAAATTACCACTACTTACCTAACAAGATATCACTCAAAAATGATCATTTCAACTGGTGTGGCTCATTCACATTGCTCCCTTTGAATTGATACCGTGAAGCACGTCATTTAATGAAGAAACCGTTTTGCGGAAGATAACTTTTTTTAGTGGTTTTTCTGAGTTAGCATGGCTTTGTCAATTACTTTCTGTCCCCATTGATTTTTACCACATTGGGCTATTCCACCTGCCCTTCCTAAGTTTTAACAAGTCAACAAAGAGAACGGTGGTGACTCGAGGAATCCATAGTTGCCGACACGTAGGTCTAGGGACGAGGGAGACGTAATGACCTGAAAAAGATGGGTGGTAGCAGCTAGGGGTTGAGCAATAATCAATCCTGCACGGGCGCTATAAAGCAGTGAATCAATGTTAGTCAAGTTAACGCACCAGCCAATGTCCATCCTCTATTTTGTTTAACTAGAGAAGTCTTGCTGTTGCCACGTCAAACAAAGCAAAATCCAAACGCTTGCATGACTTGAAAGCTACGAATGTTAGGTAGGTCTGAGAACCATACCATAAGCAAGTACCAATATATTAATATTAATATTTATATTTTTTTAAATAAAAAAATAGTTGAATATTAAATAAATATCAAAATTAATATCCATATTAGTGCTAAATGGATATAGATATAACAGATATTATGCATATCTATATTTATTCTGAACTAATTTAGATGCAAATCGAATATTACGTATATTCATATTTTTGTCCAATATGAATATAATCTATAATAACTCAAGATCTCACTTAAAAAGACTAGTCAGTATGTATTATTTCGACTTCATCTTATATTAATACTGTAGATTTGTTCAGTACATAACTGAAGCAGAACTTAACATAAACCTACACATCCTCGTATAAGTATATAACATTCAAATATAAGTCAAATTTTAGCGAAATTAAACGATGAAAGTTAATATTAATTATGTAATTGTAAGGATGGGAATAAAAATTCCTCTATAGGTTGCGAGCAGCACATAAATAACTAAGATCCAAGATAGTCATTAAACTTGTGTCAAAGACTATCTGGTTGTTCAAGTCACTAGTTTGACTTATAGATAATTTAAATTATGATATGAATATATTAACAAACTCTATGATGTTTCTTGGCAAAGAATTTGATTTCTTGTATATTATGGAGGATGGAATTAGGTAAATACTAAGCAACAAGTCTTTGATTTTTCATAAAAGGACCAACAACTTAGAGATCTGTATCATTGATAATGATCTATATCATAGGAAATGATAAAATCAAAAGCTAGCCATGCATTACAATATTTCCTTCTCCAGCTAGTGGGTATAAAAATGTAGAATACTCATTTTGGTAGTGAGTTAAAATACATGATAGGATGGATAAATTGAAAATCAACACTATTGGGCATAATTTATGTATTTTGAAAAATGTATAGATCAAAATTCAATAGATTTTAATGCTTTAGATTATATCAAGCTATTAAAATTCTCTACTCTTTTACCTACGTAATGCAAAGGCTAGAAATATCTAAAAAAATATTTTAATTTTCTAGATATTTTCAATTATTTATATCATGATCAACTTTTCTAATAATGTGTTTAACACTTAAACAACACTCTTGCACTTGCTCTGCTTCAATTTCCTATCAAAATAAGGTTCTCGACCTTGGACAACTCAAAACAATCACTATTATTGATTCAAATTTAGTTCAAATCTGAGAGCTCTACTGCGCTTTAATTTTTATCTTCCATTTCTTTTAGAAGATCTACCTTCATACATGTATGTTTAAGATATCCATAATAAAGATTCCAAAATGTATAAGAGTGCTTTGATGGAATCTTAAATGTGTTGCACTTGCACAAAATAAATTATGTGATCTCATTATCTCTAAAATGGATGAGTTATGTAGTTATGGAGCTGCTCGACTAGAGGTATTTCAATGTGGCCAAAGTTTTATTATTGATTATACTTATTTACAGATAATGGCCAATAATATGATGAGCAATGATTGCAATTGACAACTTAATATTCATTGGCAATTTGGATGCTCAATGGAATCTTAGCATAGTGACTATGGAGTCCATATCGAAAGAAAATGTTGCAGAATATCACTGACATTCAATACATGCTTTTGAGAGGACAAGCTAGTGAAGAAGTTATTATTTGAGTAGATAAAGAAGCCACATTGCTTGATTATTGGTTTAAAAAGTTATTGCATGCCGCTGTTATATCGTGGTAATAATAGCAATAGTTATTATGATATTTTATGACATTGACAAATCTATTATTGCTAGCGTGGATTGACAATGAGAAAAATATTAAGATTCATTGTCAAGGCCTAATTTTATTAGAATTTATTTAGTTAGTCATTAGTTTAATAATTTAGAATTTAGATACATATTAAGTTAAGTTGAGTCTCAAGCTCAACATAATTGAGTTTATTTTCCAATTTGGAGTAGGATAGTGATATTTTTATCTTTTAATATGAGAAAATAATATTTTTGTTATTTAATATATAGGAGAGAGACCGTGGTTCTATTAAAAGAGAGAGAGAGTACTTGAATTGTAAGTGAGGGAAACAGCATCTGTGAAAGAGGAAAAGAGGCACCTTGGAGAGAGAAAGATGATGACGATTGTGATGATGCCAGCAGAGCAACATTTCCTTCTTCCATAACCCGTACATGATGTAGATCAAGAAGGGGTGCCACGTAGCTGCCCCAAGATACATCTTAAATATTTATTTTCTGAACGTAGTTAATTTAGCTTTGATTTTTTCAGAAAGCTAATTTGGCTCGTCGCCTATGGAGATAGAATAGTCGAATATGGCTTCAAGCAGAATCAAACCTCGTGATCCGAAAAATGATGGAGCAATTCATTGGGATGTCGATTTCCACTCCATATATGACTCTCATGAGTCCACAACACCCATCCGGTTGCACCGACCGACGAAGATAAATTATTTATATTGGTGTGCTTGCGACGGTCTCCTCCCATCATCTACGTGCCACAAAGACAAGTTTCCACATCAAAAGAACCAGAACCAATTACCAACTCCCCCGTTCTAGCTGTTCTGTTTTGTTTGTCAAACAGCTAGCAGCTTGAAAAATGCATCCAAATCCATCGAGGATATAACAATGTACTGGTCCGCAAATAAATTCCACTTGCACCGACGATGAAGAATAACAGCTTCATCTCGATATCGCTGCAGCGAACCATTCTCGATGCAAACAAAATAGAGCAAAAAAATAGTCAGAGAACACATTGCTGAGTCCCAGACTAAGCGAGGAATGCAGCTGTCTCAAACGGTCAGAGAAAGAAGCTTCCACCGTCAAATCGATATGAAAGATTTATAAGAAGCTTTGGACGGAAGGCAAGAAGAAAAGATTTGGTGGGGTTGGTGACGTTGGGAGTGTAGATTGCGGTCGAGCTCAAAAAGAAAAGAAGTCATACAAGGTAACAAGGGCGAATGGCGGGTAGTCATGGAGGACTTTGACGCAGGATTTTGATTGGTTACATGGTGGAAGAGAGATGCGTGGCGGATAAGTTCACGCGACAGAACGGAGGATCAAGTAGACATTCGCGCGCGTCTTTTTTTCATTCCCAACTTAACATGTCGGTAGGATAACTTTTTTAAAAAGAATACATACATACATATATAATAATATATATATATATATATGGCGCACGTATGCTCATATGTGCATGTGTGTGTCCTGGCACCTGTACACATAAAAAGATTGCATGCTAATTCGAAATCATCTTTCAAAATGAAGATTTATATAATTGCCATGATTTACATTATTTAGTATGGAGGTCTGCACAATACATTTTTAGGAACAAAAAAAGGATAAATTTATTACATGGTGGTTAGCATTAGGCCATGGATAACATTGATGTGATATTTCTTTTTAAAAATATGATCCTTTGGTATTCCAATGATGAAATTCTTTTAATTTATTTTATTATCTAAATTAACAGGTTTTGAAAAATAAAATTATTTTAAAGAGGCAAACTAATAGAATTTAATAAGTAATTTTATTTAGAGATATAAAGACAAACATGAAATAAAAATCAATTTTATATATAGAGTAGGTGAGATTTGAATTTGAATGATTTTTTTTTTTTTATCAAATGGGCAGAACTAAATTCAACTTTCACTTCCTAGATTTTAATATGAAATTATAATAATCAATTTTTTGCTTTCTAATTATCTTTTCAAGGGAAAATAATCTTTTCTCCACTAAATTTTATGCTGTACTAGAATGCACCATCCCCGGTTATGCCGATTTAAGTTTGACTATGAATAGCCTTAAACCTATATTGACTATATTTTACTTTCATTACTTTTCCTTCATTTTGCTAGATTCATTGATAAGTACATAGTAAGAAAAAGTACACTAAGCATCAACATATCTACCTTGGTAACACCCAAAAGATGCACCATGGTCGATGTATAAGCTTTTGTAGAACTTAAAATCTTCTGCAATTCTCGAACTAGATGATTGCTTAATAGTCATCTTCTCCCTTTTTAGCTTTTTCGTTTGGCTATATCCTCTCTCTCTTCCTCCTTTTTTTATGGGGGTAGGGGACTAATTAAACCATACTCTCCTTTGGAATATGCAAAAACTAAACAAAAAGAGTTATCTATAAGCTTTACTCCATTTGTTTTTCTCTTTTAAACTTGAATGTCATCCAAGAGAATAAGGCTATAGTCCAATGGTGGTACCCCTCTTCTGTTTTATACTCCTAACATTTTAACACATTTCTTCAAATGTTTGATATGGATCATCCTTTTAACATCCCTAACAAATAATTTGCAAAGCTCTTTTTAATTTTGACAAAATAACAAGAAAAAAAAAACACGTATGTCTCCATTAGGTAAAAGAGAAGTATATATATATTTATGATCCTTACATATGCCTATGCACATGTTCACATTCACAAATCTAAAATTAGCTATACAACAAAGAATAACATATGTTTGCATATATAAAATGCTGGTTAGACAAGATTACCTCTAGTTCGCCCTTGAATTATATAATTATTATTCTATATTTTCTATGCAATGTTTAATTATTATTTTTGTCTTTAGTGTTATATTACAACTTATTTCGTATTATTTATATTAATATCTTATTTATTTATTTTTGCACAGATTGGGGGTTAAGTCGACCAAGATGTCGTCCACTGATCAAATCCAAATGAATGGAGTTTCAATGTGCACTGGTTCATCCTCACTAGTGCACTGGAGCCAACTGCATGCATGAGAAAGCTATTGCATGCTGATTAAATTGGTGTGCATGGAAGAAGCAATCATAAATAAAATGCACTCCATGTATTCTGCATTCTAACTCCGTTGGGGAGCTCGAGGTTGCATATATGCAGAAAAGAAAGATCCACCTTCTGTCATATGAATCCACCATTAGATCAAAGCACTTCAAACTCCATAGTTCATCCACTTGCATCTCAAATCGATCAGTGGATGATCAATTCTGCATTTGCGCCAAGGAATGTGAATCCTTCTGTCGCGCGAAAGATGCACCCCGGCCCAGTGGGAGTGTAAAAGCTAGCTATATTAGGAAAGTAAAACGTCTACTATATCCATGATAAAATAAAAGTGGAAAAAAAAAAAAGAAAAATGTGGATGAGCGACCCTGGGTGGACAAATTCGAGCGAATCTCACTAACAAAGTGAAAAAATGAAGCTGATGACGCGTTGGCACCGAATTGTCAAAAAAAGGCAACCACCAGCTACCGTCCTTCGGAGTCCTCATTTCACACGGCATTGGCCCTCTCGAAAGCAACGTGCATTATGGCCTCAGTTTTCGTCTGTTAGCCATGCAAAAAGCCCTATAAATACCCTCCCTCTCCCTCATTACCTTGCCATCCCTCACTCCACTGCTTGACTACCATGGCTAGTCGTAGTAGCACTGGGCTTTTGGCTTTTGCCTTCATTGTCCTCCTCAGCGTCGGCCTCACCACTGCCGCCAGATCCCTCACCGGAATCAGCGGTGGAGGTGGCGGTGGAGTGGTGGTGGTGGCGGCGGATCTGGCGGCGGTTCTGGGTCTGGTTACGGTGGCGGATATGGCGGGGGACATGGTGAGGGTGCTGGCGGAGGAGTTGGTGGAGGATACGGGAAGGGTGGTGGAGGTGGCGGAGGTGGTGGACAAGGCGGTGGCGAAGGCTCGGGCCATGGGTCCGGGTATGGCTCTGGCTCGGGCTATGGGTCCGGTGGTGGGGGTGCACATGGTGGAGGCTACGGGAGTGGTGGAGGTGGTGGCGGTGGAGGTGGCGCCGGCTCCGGTGGAGGGCATGGAAGCGGGAGCGGGTCGGGATATGGCTCAGGAGGTGGTTCGGGGTATGGTGCCGGTGGTGCCCATGGCGGAGGCTATGGCAGTGGCGGCGGTGGTGGAGGCGGCGAAGGGTCGGGCAGCGGCTCCGGCTCAGGCTACGGGCATGGTTACGGTTCCGGCTATGGAAGTGGTGGGGGCGGAAATGGACGCTAAACGAAAATCCCTCTCCTATATATAAATACACCTTGCATAATGTGCTCTCCATGTGGTTAAGAATAAATTTGCGCTTTTACGCCTACTACTGTATGGAAGGGAGCCTTCTTGCTTAAATAATATATAAAGAAAAATTTGTAGTATGCCTCTTTTTATTGTTGGGTAATTTATTATGGTGCCAGGTGCCACTAAGTTAGTGCCTACCTTTCCATCCGACGCAAAAGGCAACGTCTTACTGTGGGGAATAATTCCTCCTAGGAAGGAAAGTTAAACGTTCAATTTCAATATGCACTAAAACTATAAAGAAACTCAAGTTGCAAAGATTTTTGTTAGAAAAATCTAGGATTTCCGTGAAATATCCATAATTCTTTGGTATGTCCGATATTTTATAAAAATTTTTAAATATTTTTAATAATAAAATATTTATAATTTTTAAAAAATATTATTTTAATTATACTAAATGAATGGAGAGAATCATTTTAGTCACTTTTATTACAATTTGACTCCACAAATAAGAGAGATGTTCTCATTTGTGACAAATTCGCTATACTAGATTGAATAGCGAGTATTGTTCAGCGACTTTAATTTTTTTAGTTCTTCTGCAAATTTATTTTTCTAACTACTTTTAAGGGCTGGGTCCTTAATTGTCTAAAACATGACACTAGCCTAATCAAGAATTTACAAAGGAGAAAGATTGAGTCAGCTTTAAGAAATTATCGTAAGTTAACGATTTATTTTTAAAGTGAAGGGCCATCTTAGGTGGCACTGATCGAGATAGAACATATGCTTATAATGCTACAATGATGTCAGTTTATAGAAAAAATAGATTGGGCTAAAAATAAACTTAGTCTAAAAATTAAGACATGATAAATTTACCATATAATTGATTATTTTTATAAAAATTAGATAAAATAACATTGGTTACGGTTTGCATGTATCCAATGCAACTCCAATATTATCAAGATATTTCAAAAAAACTCGGGATTTGGGAGTGTCCTGATTCACTGATCTTCCACCAACTATTCTGTTTTTCTTTATACAGGATCAAAGGGCAACCCCTAGTGATATGCATCTTTATAATACTGTAGATAGTAATACTGGAATGGAAAAATTACAAACAAGATTTACGTGATTCACGTTGAAGCATAAGGTAGATAATAACTAAACCTAAATTCCAAAGAAGCATATTATGCATCATCTTGTTGCGTGAAGCCATGCCGTGCTTTAACACTATAGGACAAAGCTAATTAACTACAGAAATTTTTGATAGAATCTATGCACTATGTCAAGCTAATGACCTAAACTGGAATTTGATTTTTAAGTACAGGCTTGGGCCGAACGCACAAACCCAGACTAAAAGAGTTCAGAGTTCAGGACCCATCGGGTACTGCTCTTTTTATTTTCTTAATTTTGTTTTCAAAAGCCAAGAATAAAAATATTTCTCTATTGCTGTCTCTGTTTCCACTCATGTTCTTGGTTGCTCTGCTGGACGAACACAGGCTGTAGTAAGAGAGGTGGAAGTAGGTTGTGACTTTGTCTGAATGTACAAATGGCTCTAAGAAAGAGCAGAGCATATCATTGTATATTCTTCGTTTCTATTCATAAAAAATGTGTGGCTTTCGTTGCCTCCCTGATCTTCAAAGAGACAATTTGATTGTTTATAAATGCAATCCAAGAGATCACGGTGAAGTCCTATACTCATAGTTTAATGGCATTGAACCGCATAATTGCAGGCGCCATTATACCTTTCTAAGTATTTATAACAAGATTTTTCAATGAAATCATGGGGAAAATAGAAATCCTTCCCAAAGAAAACTTAAGGCCATGTGTTCAACCATTGCTAACTTTCAGGAATGCGACCACGCTTGCATAGCCCTGCTCTAACTAATTTCATGTGTTCTTATTATATAGTAGGAATATATACAAATCAAGAGCCCTTGTTTGTTTTTTTCTCTTTGGCTAAACTTGAACATTTGATTAATAAAATTATGACATTACATGGAACAATTGATTGTATGAAGTATGTGCCTTGGTTGATCATCATTTTATGTTTAACTCCTATTGACTGAAAATTTTATTCTTGCCCTATGGTTTCAATGGCCCTTTTTTTGAAAAATATGGAGATAATGATATTAAACCATTAGTTACCCATTTTATTTAATAAAGAGGCAAATGTGCAATGAAGTAGAACAGAGAAATGAGAAATATACAAAGTTTTAAGTGGCAGCACTATCAGAAATCAGCCTTTCACTAAAGGATATCATTAAGAAATTTTTTTCTTAAAAAATCACTAAAGGATTAGAAAGAGATTTTTAAGGGATGTTAAGTGGTGTCTAAAACTCAGTTTCGTAAAGGTATCTTTAAGCGATTTGTGAGAGATTTATTATCCTCGGTAAATCCCTTAAAAATCCCTCAATAATTTGCAAGGGTTCAGTGAGTAATTAGTTCATTAATTTTTACCGAGGGATTTGTAAGCAAAGTTTTGTCCCTTGAAGATTTACCAAGAGATGAATCCCTTGGTGCTAATAAGATATTTTTAGAAATAAAAAAAAATTATATTAGAAAGAGATTTTCTTTTAGAAATCCCTTAGTGATATTGAAATATAGTACCAATGCTGTAAGAATTGAGAGTATTAGTGACGATATAATAGTGACAATATGAAAAATTGAGGTACTTAATCCACTATCATAACATATGGATTCATATAAGATAGAGGAAATAAGTCATTTAACCCTTTTCTAAAGAAATCCTATGATTCAATTAGGAAGAGAGAAAAAGGTATAAGAATTGACAAAAGTAAAATTTTTACATCCTCTTTAATTTCATTGTTTATTTAAAATTGAGTTACATAGTTATATTCATAAGGATAAGATATGTCCTTACTCAAGCTGATCAGATTCATCATCCCAATTTTAATATGGCTCGTTTTTCTAAAATAAATATGACTAGTAAAAATAAACTCATAAAAGCTAAAATTTTATAAATGATAGATTTCAACTTCTATATGAACTTTGTCTTCTGTCACTCCATCTGATTTTTTTTAGATTAGGAGATATACTCGATCAAAATCTTATCCAAAAGAAAAATTTTTAATTTGGTCGATCCATTTCAGATCCTAAGTGAAGAAATTTGGATCTGATAGCTAGGCCACCCCTTATTAAGAGGGTGTAATTGTATAGATCTCAAAAGATTTTTTGATTTTAAAAAAAATCATCGAAATTGGACATTGTATGACTAAGTTATGCCCTCAAAAATTTAGCTTATGACTTGGCTTCCAACATAATTGATCTTGCATGTAGATCCTATTCATCTTTATTTGTAGTATTCAAAATGATCCACATCGAATCTCGTGATCTTCCTGGACCACATCAAGATAATCTTTAAATATAACTAGTTAATTTAGCTAGATGATATACATGTATGACATGAGCTCAAGAAGCTTGCTTTGGGAATGAAATGACATCATTACAAACTATAATAAATATGGATGTGTTTGTCATATGAAATGTTGTAACATGCAATATAATTTAAAGAAATGATCAATGTTTATCAACTTATAGATTTGGTGTTTTATGAATAATAGGAAAAATTAGAAAAAGCAAAAAAGTAATGCATTCTATTTATCTTTGGAATTGATATTATCCACGAAAGCTTTGAATCGGACTAA
The DNA here is from genome assembly GCF_000442705.2 of Elaeis guineensis. Taxonomy (NCBI): domain Eukaryota; kingdom Viridiplantae; phylum Streptophyta; class Magnoliopsida; order Arecales; family Arecaceae; genus Elaeis; species Elaeis guineensis. The sequence continues at coordinate 101,333,617 of NC_026003.2, forward strand.
ACATAATATTTAAAGTGATTTAATTTGGACTTGAGCCCATTCTCAATATGAAAATTGGCTATATTTTTTTTGAACCATTTGATTAATGCCATATCATGGTTATTTCCATTCCTAGATAATAGAAAAATCATGCGCTAAAGAAAATAAAATCATGCCCACCGCCCATTTTAGAAAAAAAATTATGTCCTTTCCCATCTCTCTCTAGCAGAAGCCTAGCTAACAGTCTATGTATTGCATGCACAAGGTGCAATTGGATCGCACCAAATCCCATGGTGGATAACAGGCCATGTTACCATTGTATTTCACCAATTCTCGATTGTGTGCTCTCTAGTGTGCATATGCTCCGAGATTTTTCTTGGTTCACTTGGACCTGGTGCGCTTTATTCTCCAAGCTAATGTCTAAGCTTCCCTATTCAGCTACTCCAAGCCTCCCACCTGATTGAGCCTTTTCCCATTCCTCCCAAGCGGATGCTCTAGTAGCTAACATCTAAGCTTCCCTCTTCAGCTGCTTCAAGCCGCCCACCCGATTGAGACTCTTGAGATGGAGAAGACAGAGGGAAAATCATGGAAAACAGAGGGAAAACTGGTGGAAAAAGATCGAGGACAAACGAAAAAAATCGAAAGATAAGAGTTTTTCCCAGTGTATTAATAATATTTTTATCTCATTCTCTTTCTTCGGAGATCTCTAGGAAAGGAGAGCACCTGAGTAAGATGGGAAGGGTTTCTTAGGTTCCCATTGAAGTTTTTTCTCTAGCATATGGGATTTTATGGGAGTTGTGATGGTGTAAGTGTTAGGATTTGATACCTCAAGATTCGATCCATATTGAGCCCACAGCGAGGTCTGCAATGAAAAAAAGAGTCCAATGAGACCAAGATCACCCCAAACGGAATCCGAATGGTCAAGATACGTGCGAGAGAAGTCGGTATGAAATTCGAAGCGACGGAGGACCGTCGGCGGGCTGGCGGAGCAGGTGGCGGTTGTGCACGGCAGTGCGCGGCAGCATGTGGCAGCACATGGCCTGGGCACGCAGAGCTCGGCCCAGGCGCAAGGCATGGCCAGCGCAGGGCGCGGCCCAGGCCCGCTCTCACGAGCGTGCGGGCTGGCCCAGGTCCAGGCGTGCGAGCGCACTGGCCGGCCCAGCTTGGGCATGCTGGGCGTGGCCCAAGCCCACGCATGCTGGGAGCCTGTTGCCCGATCCACCATGGACTGGGTGGTGCACAGCCGACCGCATGGACCGCGTGGGCATTTCTCATGCATTTCTCACGGTCCATGGACTGTTCCATGGACCGATACGTGATCCAACGGTGTGGGGAGCTCCCAGTGTTGATCCAATGGTTCAGGGGCTTAGTTTGGGTGTCATTAGGAGTCCTAATAAGGTTCTAATTGGATTTTTTAGCCTATAAAAGGCCCTGTTTGGTGAACAAGAGCCTGTGTGGTGGCCTGATGTGGCGTTGATCCGAGAAGAGCCCATGAAAACCTGTGAACACCCGTGGAAGAGAGAGAGACATACGACGCTGAGAGGAGGAGCAAGGAGGCTCCTGGACAGTGGATAGCGGTCACTTCAGGGGTTCAGGGGGTCTTCCTAGAGAGAGAGCTTTTGTGAGGAAAAACTTTCTGTGAGGGAGATATTGGGTGTACGAGGGTTGAGGGTATGATCTCTTCTTGTAATTTTTTCTTCTCTTTTCTCATAGTGAAATTTGCATGCCCCATGGAGGTGAGCCCTTTTTTGACTGATTCATGTATTTGATTATTTTTTATTTTATTTCTTCTTTCTTTCTGCTGCATCATGCGGTATTGAAAAAGTCCTGCGAGGTGGTGTCCTGGCCAGACATCCACCAACAAATGGTATCAGAACGAAGCGATACAAGGACATAGATTGTAGTGGTGGTGAGGAAGACTGAAGATGGAGAAGATAGGATCAATCAAGATTGAGATCAACAAGTTTGATGAAAAGAGTAATTTCTCTTTGTGGCAGGCAAGGGTGAAGGACGTGCTCATCCAGCAAGGGTTGATCGATGCTCTCTTGTACGAGGAGAAGCCGACCATCATAGAGTTGCAGGATTGGAGGCGACTCCAGATGCAGGCAGTGAGTACCATCTGCATGTACCTAGCGGATGAGGTGGTAATCCATGTGCTTAGCGAGACTTCCCCACAGTGCTGTGGTCGAAGCTCGAGGAGTTGTACATGGCTAAATCTCTCACCAACACTCTTTTCCTCTGGAGGTAGTTTTATCAGCTACGGATGACTGAGGGACAGAGCGTGCAGGAGCATCTCAGTCACTTTCAGAAGATCCTCACTGACCTCCTCAATGTTGGCGAGAATGTTGAGGAGAAGATCAGGGTGCTGATTTTGCTAGCATCACTTTCCTCTTCGTATGAATTCTTGGTGACTACTCTTCTAGTGGGAAAAAGCACCATCAAGATGAACGAGGTCACCATGGTGATACTCCAGAATGAGGTTCTCAGGAGGGAGAACCCGACTTCGAGCTCGGGTGGCGGTAGCTCAGCTTTGGTAGTTTCTGGAGGAGCAGGAGGCAGTAGACGGAGTGATAGGAGATCACGACAAAGACGGTCCAAGTCAGGAGGGACTTGAGCAAGACTAGATGTTACTGGTGTGACGAGTTAGAGACTGCTCTCAACTCAAAGATCGACGATGGCTGTTGTAGCGACGGCCAATAGCGATTCAGAGAGAGATATTCTGGAGATATCTGACAAGGTATCTACTTCTTCCCAACAGTAAATTTTAGATTCTGCATGTACCTATCATATATTTACCGAGAGGAGCAGTTTGATTCCTTGGAGAATAGTGAGGGCACTGTTTATCTGCTGGATGGATCATGCTGTGCGATTAGAGGCATCGAGATGGTCAGCTGGAGGATACATGATGGTGCAGTGAGAAGATTGAGGGAGGTCCGATACATATCCGATTTCAGACAGAATCTTATCTTACTGAGCAGACTGGATTCGAGAGGCTACAGGACGATAGCTGGTGGAGAAATCCTGAAGGTGCTTCACGACGATAGGATTATTCTAGAAGAGAAGAAGAGGAAGAGAGGGCATTATTACCTGATGGGGAGCTCAGTGCGAGGTGGAGCTTTGGGAGCCAGGAGGAGCCCAGAGCGAGGTGGAGCTCCAGGTGGAGGTGGATCAGGCACGAGACAGGAGACTCGAGAGGATGAAAGGCGATATCATAAGGTGAGATTTCTATTGCCACAGGATGATGCTCCGAGCATGTCTCAGGTCAGAAGAAGCACAGTATACGATGGAGATGGGATCGAGTGATCTGGCTTGACTCTCATATTTGTCCATCCATGATCAGCAGACGATTGCCCCAAGGCATGGGGGCGAAGAGATCCAGAAGCTCACGGAGTCAGGAGGAGGTCGAATATCGAGTCGAGATGAAGATTGTTAGGATTTAACACCTCGAGATTCGATCCATATTGAGCTATAGTGAGGTTCGTGATGAAAAATAGAGTCTAACGAGATCAAGATCACCCCAAACAGAGTCCGAATGGTCAAGATACGTGTGAGAGAAGTTGGCACGAAATTTGAAGCGATGGAGGACCGCCGACGGTCGGTGGAGCGTGGTGGTGCGTGGCCCAGGCGCGACAGTCGCATGCGGCCTAGGTGCGCAGAGCCCAGCCCAGCGTGCAAGGTGCGGCCCAGCGCGCGGGTGCGGCCCAGGCCCACTCGCATGAGCGCGTAGGCCGGCCCAGGCTCGGGTGCGTCAGGCACAGCCCAAGCCCATGCACGTTGGGAGCTCGTTGCCCGGTCCACTGTGGATCGGGCGGTGCACAGTCGACCGCATGGACCGCATGGACGTTTCCCACATGTTTCTCGCGGTCCACGAACTGTTTCGTGGACCGATGCGCGATCCAACAGCGTGGGGAGCTCCCAATGTTGATTCGACGGTTTAGGGGCTTAGTTTGGGTGCATTAGAAGTCCTAATAAGGTTCTAATTGGGTTTTTTAGCCTATAAAAGGCCCTATTTGGTGAACAGGAGCCTGTGTGGTGGCCTAGTGCGGCGTTGATCCGAGAAGAGCCCACGAAAACCTGTGAACATCTGTGGAAGAGAGAGAGACATGTGACACTGAAAGGAGGAGCAGGGAAGCTCCTGGACAGCGGACAGCAGTCACTTCAGAGGTTTAGGGGGGTCTTCCTAAAGAGAGAGCTTTTGTGAGAGAGAACTTCCTGTGAGGGAGAGATTGGGTGTACGAGGGTTGAGGGTGTGATCTCCTCTTGTAATTTTTTTTTCTCTTTTCTCATAGTGAAGTTTGCATGTCCCGTAGAAGTGAGTCTTTTTTTGGCTAATCTACGTATTTGATTGTTTTCTGTTTTATTTTTTTTTCTTCCTACTGCATCACACGGTATCGAAAAGGTCCTGAGAGGGAGTGTCCTGGCCAGACATCCACCAATAGTAAGTTGGTCCCTTTATGTTTGGAGAGCTTAAACTTGGTAGAAGCATGATATTTGTGTGATTTGGGGAAGTTTTGATCAAGCTCCAAGCCTTCCATGCAATTGAAACTCTTGAGGATGGAAAAACCAAAGGAAAAACTAGAGGAAACAAAAAGCAAAATCAAGAAAAAACAAAGAAAAAGTGGAAAGAAATATGAAGGTAGGACCTTTTCCCATATGGATTGATCATTTTTTTCCTTTTCTCATTCTTTTTCTTTATTTCATTCTTCTTCTTTAGAGAGCTATGGGAAAGAAGAGCATCTGAGAGAGATAGGAAGGGCTTCTTAGGTTTCATTAGGTTTTTTCATTTAGCATACGGGATTTTGTGGGATTTGTGGTGGTGAGAGTTGGTCCCATTTGGTTTTGAGAGCTCCAAGCCTCCCACCCGATTAAGACTCCAAGAAAAAAATGGAGAAAAATAATGGAAAAGAAAGAGAAAAATGGGATCAAGTATCCAGCGGGTATACCAATTTTAAATAAGATGGGTTTGGAATTTTTGGTTAATTTTGTAATCGAGTTTGGGATGGGTTCGGATAGCTAGATTTTAAATGAATTTGGATATGGGTAGGGCATAACGAGTTTAGGATAGATTCTCTTCCTGTACCATAATTTATTTACCTAATTAATTAATTATTCTTGTACTCATTCATATTTTATTTTTTTTCAATGATTCTCCAATTACTTAATATTTTAACAAAAGCATATTCCGATCATCAATAGTTTTTGAAATTCTATAAATATGCATTACATTTGGAGATTTTGGTCCAGTCGACCATATTTTTTAATTTATTGATTGCAGATTTAGAGAAAATTATGAGAGTATAAGTCACCTGGATTAGAGTAGGAAGAGAACACTACAAAAAAAGGGGCTATTAGCAATGGCAATTGAACACTACAAAAAATGAGGCTATTAGTGACGACTGAACACTACAAAAAAAGAGACTATTAGCGATGGTTAATTATCGTCGCTAATAGTCAGTTAGCCATCGCTAATGCTATTAGTGATGGCTATCCGTTGCTAAAAATCCAACAGAAATAACCTCATCACTAATTATTTTTATTAGCGATGGTAATTCAGTCATCGTTAATAAAGTTAATTAGTAATGCTATTAGCGACAAAAGCTATCACTAATAATTTTAATTTTTTTTTAATTAAATTGTTAAAAAATTATTAGCGATGGCATTACCCTCACTATTGCCGCCGCTAATAGTTTTTAATTTATTTTTAAAAAATTATAATTAAATATTTTAAAACTTATTTTAATCATATTAACAGGTAATAATATTTTATAAAATTTGTTATAAATAAAATAATAATTATTTAATATAATCATAAATATAAAATTAATTATATTATATTAAAAATATAAATTATATAATTTTATAAATTTATACTGCTTTACGAGTATCAAATTTACATACATATAAAAAAAAATCATGTAAGATCCTACTTATCATCCTCCTTATCCTCCTTCTGCTCTTGTACGTCCTCTCCAATAGCTAGTGGATGAGAGCCAAATGTCCTAGTATCTTATAATGAATAAAAATAAAATATTATTAATAAGTTTTGATATAAAAGTATATATCGATACGAAGATGTATGTTTCGATATACTACTTCGATTCTCGAATAGATTATTTTTACATATTTCATTCGATGATATAGAGTTATAGATATCTCTGATCAATCATTTAGATGGTTAGATTAAATTTTTATTCCCTAAATCTTCTTTTCAGAGTCAAGCATAAATATGTGAAGCTTTTAAAAATTTAAAATAAGTAAAAAAATTATTAATAAATTTATCTATTGTGATAACTGTGACAACGAGTCCAACTGATAATGCAGATATGGATCTCGAAGAATCTCAATGACCGTATCGCGGACGGCGTCTCGAAAGCTCTAAGGTCATTGGCTCAAAAGCCTCCACACGATCTTCTCCATATATGCATCAGCCCACGTCTGGATCGTCGAGCCCTAAGAGGAGGATGTCGATGAAGAATATCGAGTTGCTAGAGGGTTGAAGCTGTTGTTGAATCCTATGACCCAGCTCCTGCTCATCCTTCTGGTGGCCCTAAGCCATCCCTCGAGGTCAAGGAGGGGCTGAGAGGATGGGTCCTCGTTGTGCCATGATACGAGATACTCCATATAATCCGCCTATAAAATTTAAAAATTTATTAGTCCATAAATATCAAAATACATAAAAACTTAATAAATAATGTTATAAATTATTATCGCGATCTATCGAGATCGAGGATCTAAGTAATCACAGTCCTCTCAGACTGATGTGTGGCCTCCCATATCTGCAGCTGTTCTGGTGCATGACTCAGCTATCGTGTCTACAATAAATAAATAATAAAATTTAATTAATTAAAATATATATATGATCAATTCAATATAAAATTAATTTAAGTATAAAATTTTTATCAATCTATCAGCCACAACATGTGTGCCAACGAAGCTGCTAATGTGTTTGATCGGATGCTGCTGGATGGATCGATTTTGTCATGCCATTTGCTACCTATCAGAGTACTCCTCAATACTCCACTAGTCTCAAAGGGCCTTCCATATATCCGTTCGCATCCAGTGATCTGTGTAAGACTTTCAGTCCGATGGTGACTCAAAACTGGAGTGCTCTATGATGGACTGTTGAAGGCTATACAGCCCATCTCGGAACCTCGGCATGGCCAGCCTCATCATCTTAAGGAGTTTCGAATCGATAGTAGTCCTGCAAGTAGAAGCAACCATGTATTAATAAATAGAATACAAATCTATTGTGAATTTAAAAACTAAACATTTTTGATTTATCAGGAACATCTCCCAGACTGCATCATGAGCCCTTGATGGCCAACTGGAGAACTCATTCACCGACCCCGACATCAATCATCGAATGATTTTGGTAACCACACGAGACACTTTAGGCTCTATAAACGTGCTATAAAATTGATTTTGAACAATAAATGTTAGTCTCTAAAATGATTAAATTTTAAATATATTCAGTGAAGATATAGTACTTATAAGTGGCTCTGAATGTAAACAAGCTCTCTATCCTCTGGTCGAGTCGGAGGTGCCATGAGTCGGATGGGTCCTCTACCACATTGCTGACTCTGAGAGTTGGACGCTACTCCATGTAAGTGTGGGGTCACTGGTGACCCCACATCATTCGAATCTAAAAGTATCAAGATATCATAAAGAATGTCATACTAGATAATAAAAGATAAAATAATATAAAAAAAAATCTAAAGTATTAGAGTTTACTACATGGTATGTATGCCATAGAATCATATGAGCTAGCTGCATGAGAGCTCTCTCCTTGGCTATGACGGCTCCGATCTCGAGAAGACATGATCTATAATCTCTGAAAATAAAAATAAAAAGATTCATGGATTAATTATATAATTATGGATGGTAATGTAAGATTTAAAATAACATATTTTATTGGCCAATAATCCAATGGTTTGAAACTAAGTTAATTGAAACTGAAAAGCTATTGCAATTGATATGCCTCAAGCCTAAAACGACACGGAGAGATATATTTTAATATATGGCTCGATTCTTGAATAGATTATTTTTACATATTTTATTCAATAATACGAACTATAGATATCTTCAGTCCATCCATCGGATGGTTAGATTGAATTTTGACTCCTTGTACCCATCCCTTCCGCCTCAAGTCTAAATCGACACGGAGTTGTATATTTTGATATACTCTTTCAATTCTGAACAAATTATTTCTACACATCTCATTCAATGATATGGATGTATCTACACCTCCATCCCATCCATCAAATAGGAAGATTGATTTTTGACCCCTAAATCTTCTTCATCCAATTCAAGCCTAACTATGTGAAGCTTCTAAACATAAAAATTTAAAACAAATAAAGAAATTATTAATACTACTGACTTATCGGTTGTGATGGCTGTGACAACGAGCTCAGTTGAATAAGTGACAAGCAACTGAAATATTGATCTTTACATGCAAACACCCTCAAGATAAGGAGCACAATATCTTGGAGGTTTGAATCTTTCTTGTTTCACCATGTTTACCTGAAAGTAATTTACCTACAGTAATTTGAAATCATATCTTTCAAATACTTCAGCTAAAGTATCATGACTCTGAGAGGCCTGAGCTTGCCTCGAACCCATTAAAAATTTAAAAAAAATAAAATAAAATTTTAAAAATAGTACTTAAATTAGAGACCAACAAAGTAAACAAGGAAAAGGAAAAAAGAAGAAGGCTTAGATTTGCCATTGAAAAATAAAGTATTGCAAGTTCTTCTACACTTTTAACCATGAGGTGGCTGTAAACAGTTGTCTGCAATGTAACAGACCATCTAAGCTTGCCCTGCAACTACAATAATAAGAACAGAAATGCATCACCTCCATCGATCTCCCTCTAGACTCTCTAGGCGCATCTCGTATAGGTAGTCATCATAGCCTCCCCGAGCCCCCCACCCCTACTCGATCCTGACCCAAAAATTCCTTTCGAGCTTTGGGTCAGGCTTAGGCCCAATTTATTTAGGAAAAATCAGGCCCGGGCCTGACCCTAGCCCAGGCCTGAGCCTGGTTTAAACCCATTTGGGTGGGCCCGAACCATTAGATGGCTGTAAAGTAAAAAGACTGCAAACTAAGAGTAAAAACTTTTTAAAAAATAAAATAAAAACTTAAAAATAGTACTTAAATCAGAGACCAACAAAGTAAACAAGAGAAAGAGGAAAAGAAGAAGGCTCAGATTTGCCATTGGAAAATAAGGCATTGCAAATTCCTTTGCACCTTTAACCATGAGGTGGCTGCAAGTGATTGCCTGCGATGTAACAAACCGTCCAAGCTTGTCCTGCAACTACAACAACAAGTACAGAAATGCATCACCTCCGTCTCTCTCTAGACTCTTTAGGCATATTTCACACAGATAGTCATCATAGCCTCTTTGTGAATAAAGCACTACTGGTTTTAGGTTAGATGTGGGCGAGCAGTATCGGACCCACTTTTGGGTCGAGCCTGAGTTGAGCCAAAGATATACCCGAGCTTGATCTAAAATTCAAATGGACCTTGTAGTTAGGTCCAAGTCCGATCTGAACTATTTCAAGCCTAGCCTGAAGCTGATCCGAATTCAGACAGGCCCGAAGCCATCGGATCGGCCCGGACCCAGCTCTAGCCCTAATCATAGTTAAATAAAATACTTAATTAATTAATTAAATTAATATCTAATTAATTTATTAATTAAATATCTAATTAAAATTAATTAATATATTAAAACAAAAAGACTTTTAGCGACGGCTCGACTGTCGTCACTGCTGCCGTCGCTAATACTAATCAAAAGCATGAAAATGCAGGCCTAGAGACACCGATGGTGCAGGAACGATGGTGCGGGGATGGGGACGGTGATTCGACATAGGGATAGTGGATCCGACAAGGGGGGTGACAGATCCGACAAGGAGGCGGCTGATCTGACAAGGGAACAGTGGATCCGGCAAGAGAACGACAGATCCGACGTGGGAGAGTGGATCTGACAAAGGGAGCAGTGGATTTGACAAGAGAATAGTGGTGCGGGACTCTGGCAGTGCGGGGATGGTGAAGGGGGAGGCGGTGCTGGGGAATCAGGAGAGGGGGAGGGGGGGTCATGATCGCCGGTGGGGGAGATAAAAATCAAGGGTGGGGGGGGGAGGGGGGCGAACGAGAGGGTTGGGGGGGGGGTGGGGTGGCCGATCGTCGGAGGGGAGCCAACCCAAAAATCGAAAGAGGAAAATGAGGGCTAGGGAGGGGGGTCGGGGGCCAAGGGTCTCGATCGCCAGGTGGGGAAAATGAGGGTGGAGGAGCGGGGTGGGGAAAAATGAGGGCGGTCGTCGGCGGAGGAGCCAACCCAAAAATCGAGAGGGCTAGGGAGGGGGGTCGGGGGCTGAGGAGGGAGGTCAGGGAAAAGGGGGGTTTCGATCGTCGGGTGAAGGAAAACGAGGGCGGGAGAGGGGGGTGGAGGAAATTGAGGGTGGTCGCTGGCAGGAGAGCCAACCCAAAATCGAGAGGGCCAGAGAGGGGGGTTGGGAGTCGGGGAGGGGGTTAGGAAAAATAGGTGTTTCGATCATTGGGTGGGGAAAATGAGGGTGGGGGAGAGGGTGGGGGAAAATGAGGGTAATCGCTGGCGTGGGATCCAACCTAGAAATCGAGAGGGCCGAGGAGGGGGGTCGGGACGAGGAGGGGGGTCAGGGGTCTCGATTGTCGGGTGGGGAAAATGAGGGCAGGGGGGTCGAAATAGATGGAGGAAAAGTTAGGGTAATTAGCGATGGCAAAAGTTGTCCCTAATAATATCATCGGTAATGATTATTTGTAATGAAAATTACCATCGCTAATAAGATATTTTTGTCGCTAATAATCTTACAATCTAATTTAAAAAAAAATTATTACTTATTCACGATGCTATATTCACTAAAAATCAAAAATACCATTGCTAATAATTTTTTTTTCGATAGCTTATTTTTTAGTCGCCATTGGTGGTGGTAAAAGGGTTATTAGCGATGGCAAAATTATCATCGCTAATGACTGTCGCTAAAAATTATTTTTTTTATAGTGAAAGATCCATCATGTTTATTGAGCGATACTTATATTATTTATTATTAAAATCCTATCTGTCATATTGAGCTAGATTTTTTTTTTCTTTGCTCCAAAACTATGTTTGAGCTATACTCGTATTATTTATGATCCATTTGACATGATTGATATTCATAGTTATCATTTACATTATTATTTCTAAATAGCTATACTTAACAATTATTTGATAGATTTTATGATTTTTATAAATGTGCTGATTGTACATTGATTTTATATAGGTAAAAAAGATATAATATATCTGGAGATTGTAGTTGGATTTATAATCACTTTAGAAATGGATATATGTCACTGACGAATTTAAGGGGTTGAAAGATTCCTTTAGTTTGCATTTTTGCAACCTAATAATATGGATAGAAATAAACTTAGGTGCCTATGTTTAAAGTATCATAACTTAAAGTTTTGTGTTAGAGATAAAATGGTTTTGCACCTTTACTATAAAGGTTTTGATGATCACTACACCATGTGGACTTCACATGGTGAGACTTATAGTCACATCTAAGAATCTTCAGAAGATGATATTAATCCATATAGAAGATTGATAGTGGAAAGGTTTGGTCCAAAATTTCAAAAATTGCAACCAAAAATGGAGATCATCAATGAGGAGGGTTATGATGTGCATGAGTCCCCAAATTCATATACTGAGAAATTCTATTCTTTGCTGACAGCAGCGGATGAGCTATTGTGGGAGGGTTGTCGGAAGCACACCAAACTATCTGCAGTATCACAACTCTTATATTTGTAAGTCTGAATTTAATATGATCGAGTGAAAGTTATCATGATTGTCTCTTGTTGATTGTCAAGGATTTGTTACCAGAAGATAAGAAGCTAGTAGATAATTTCTATGAAACAAAGAAAATGATAGGGAAGCTTGGCCTTGGCTATCAAAAGATTGATGTATGTCCTAATATGTGTGTATTGTATTATTTGAAAGATGAGGCAAAGATAGAATGTGATGTTTGTGGTCATACTCGATGAAAATCTAGGAGAAATGATTGTGGTGTAAGGGCAAAAAATATTTTTTTTAAAGTACTACGATATCTCCTACTTAATGATAGGCTTCAAAGGCTATTTATGTCATCAAAAATAATACAACATATGACTTAGCATGCTTCAAATAGATGTACAGATGATTTTACACTACAAAAAAATAGACTACTAGCGATGGCTAACTACCATCGCTAATAGTCATTTTACCGTCACTAATACTATTAGCGACGGCATGCTGTTGTTAAAAATCCGATGAGGTTAGCCGTCGCTAAAAATTCGATGAAAATAATCTCATCACTAATTACCGTTATTAGTGATGGCAAATTTACTGTCACTAATAATGGTAATTAGCGATGGTATTAGCGATAAAAAGTCATCGCTAATAATTTTAAATTTTTTTAATTAAAATATTAAAAAACTATTAGTGACTGCCATTTCGTCGCTACTGTCATTGCTAATAGTTTTTAATTTTTTTAAAAAATTTATAATTAAATATTTTAAAATCTATTTTAATTATATTAATAAGAAATAATATTTTTTAAAATTTATTATAAATAAAATAATAATTATTTTATTAAAAATAATAATTATTTAATATAATCATAAATATAAAATTAATTATATTATATTAAAAATATAAATTATATAATTTTATAAATTTATATTATTTTATAAGTATAAAAATTACATACATATCAAAAAAAAAATCATATAAGATCCTCCTCATCATCTTTTTTATCCTCCTCATGCTCCTGTACATTCTCTCCAATAGTTGGTGGATGAGAGCTGGATGTTCTAGCATTCTGTAATGAAGAAAAATAAAATATTATTAATAAATTTTGATATAAAATATATATATCGATACGGAGATGTATATTTCGATATACTACTCGATTCTTGAACAGATTATTCCAACATACTTCATTCGATGATACAGAGCTATAGACACCCTTGACCTATCGTTTGGATGGTTAGATTGAATTTTTACCCCCTATATCTTCTTTCCAGACTCAAGCCTAAATATGTGAAGCTTCTAAATATAAAAATTTAAAATAAGTAAAAAAAATTATTAATAGACTTACTTGCTGTGATAGCTGTGACAATGAGCCCAACTGATCGTGTAGATATAGATTCTGAAGAATCTCAATTATCGTATCGCAGACAGTATCTCGAAAGCTCTGAGGTCGCTGGCTTCAAAGCCTCTAGACAACATCCTTCACATGTGCATCAGCCCACATTTGGATCGTCGAGTCCTAAGAGAAGGACGTCGATGAAGATTCTCCAGCTAGTGGAGGGTTGAAGCTGTGGTCGAATCTTATGACCCGGCTCTTACTCACTCCTCTGGTGGCCCTGAGCCATCCCTCAAGGTCAAGGAGGGACTAAGAGGATGGGTCCTCACCGTGCTGTGATATGAGATACTCCATATAATTTATCCATATAGTTTAGAAATTCATTAGTCCATACATATCAATATATATAAAAACTTAATAAATAATATTTTAAGTTGTTATCGTGATCTGTCGAGAATAAAGATCTAAGTAATCACCAATCCTCCTAGATTGTTATGTGGCCTCTTATATCTGCAACTGTCCTGGTGCATGATCCAGCTACCGTGTCTATAATAAATAAATAATAAAATTAAATTAATTAATATATATATATGATCAATTCAATATGAATTAATTTAAGTGTAGAATTTTTATCAATCTATCAACTACAACATGTGTGCCAATAGAGCCGCTAGTGTGCTTGATCGGATGCTGCTGGATAGATCGATTCTGTCGTACCCTCTGCCACCTATCAGAGTACTCCTCAGTACTCCACTGATCGCAAAGGGCCTTCCATATGTCCGCCCACATCCAGTGACCTATGTAAGACTTCAGTCCGATGGTGACTCGAAACTGGAGTATTGTCTGGTGGACTGCCTAAGGCTGTATAGCACATCTCAGGACCTACGTGTGACCATCTCTTCGAAGATCCGATGGCCAGCCTCTTCATCTTGAGGAGTCTCAAATCGATAGTACTCTTACAAGTAGAAGCAAGCATGTATTAATAAATAAAATACAGACTTACTTTGAATTTAAAAATTAAATACCTTTGACTTATCTAGAATATCTCCCAGGCTATATCACGAGCCTCTGACGGCCAATTGGAGAACTCGTTCACCGACCCCAACATCAATTGTTGGATGATCTCGGTAATCACACGAGGCATGGAGGTCTCTGTAAATATTCTGCAAAGTTGATTTTGAACAATAAATGTTAGACTTTATAATGGCTAAATTTTAAACATATTCAGTGAAGATATGGTACTTATGAGTGGATCTGAATGTGGATGAGCTCTCTATCTCCGATCGAGTCGAAGATATCGTGAGTCGGGTGGGTCCTCTACCACGCCATTGACTCTAAGAGTCGGATGCTATTTCGTGTAACTGTAGGGTTACCAGTGACCCCACGTGTCCGAACCTGAGAGTATCAAGACATCATAAAGAATGTTATATTAAATAATAAAGATAAAATAATATAAAAAAAATATCTAAAGTATTAGAGTTTACCACATGGTATGTATGTCGCAGAATCATATAAGCTGGCTGCATGAGAACTCTCTCCTCGACTGTGACGGCTCTGACCTCGAAAAGATATGATCTATAATCTCTGAAAATAAAAATAACTATGTATCATATTAGATTAACTATGTATCAGAATAAAATAACTATGTATCATATTTATTTAACTGTATATCATGATACCTTAATTTTGTGCCACGTTCATAAAAGTAACGTGGTATTTTATATGCTTGGAGTAGGAAGTAACGTTATAATAGTTTGATTAGGAACTATGGTTGACACAAGTATTTGTCATCCGACGGACTTTGATTTCTATCTTTGTAGCCATCTGACATAAAGATAATACTTTTTTTGTGCTTCTTTGTAGCCACGTACTGCTGGATGAGAATTATTTTTCTACTGATACACTGTAGATGCTAACTAACAATCTTACATAATATTTGATCTCTCTGATGGAGGATCGACATCGATTGGTGGGTCTAGAGATAGGTCTGCTATGATGCACCATCTGCCGTAGATCAGGAACAACGATAAAGAAGTTATGTTGATAAAATCTAATCGAGTATATGTGAATAAAGTCGAATATATATTCTAGATGCATTTGTGGGGTCTAGCTTCTTAGCTATAGGTAGGTCTTGATTTTCTTCTCCCTATAAACCCAGCCACCAAGAGCCAATGAGGTAATAAGAGAGTGCCATTTTTGCTTTCGATTTTAAAGAACTCCACTACTATAAGCTAAAGGCAAAATCCAATGGCACCCATTAGCTTTAACACATCATATGGGAATATAAAAAAAAGCCCATAGCAATGTGTGGAGCCAGTCCCTTCAATATCTATTTTGTTTGGATTATCATCAAGAAAAATAAGAAGGCAACCATAAGAATATAGCAAGCAAAATTCATCAGCACCCATCAGGTTTTAGCCATCATATGAGAATAAAAAAAAAGCCCACAGTAATCTATGGAGCCATGCCCTTCAATATCCATTAATTAAGTTTGAATCATCATCAAAAAAAATAAGAAGGCAACCATAAGAATATAGCAAGCAAAATTCATCAGCACCCATCAAGTTTTAAACATCATATGGGAACAAAAAAGAGAGCCCATAGCAATCGTGGAGCCATTCCCTTCAATATCCATTAATTAAGTTTGAATAATCATCAGAAAAATAAGAAGGCAACCATAAGAATATAGCAAGCAAAATCTATTGACATCCATCAGCTTTAAGACATTATATAGATAGAAGAAAAAGAGGCCATAGCAATCTATAGAGCCAGTCCCTTCAATATCTATTTAGTTTAGATCATCATAAAAAAAAATAAGAAGGCAACCATAAGAATATAGCAACCAAAATCCATTGGCATCCATCAGCTTTAAGACATCATATGGGAGGAAGAAAAAGAGGCCATAATATATCTCACACCAAATGTATCAATTGTTTAGCATATCTCGTGCCAAATGTATCATAATTATGGGCTACTAAATTTTTTGTTAGGTAGCTTAATCGACAAACTTTCCAAAGTATTATCTATAGTAAAAATAAGTGACACCAATATAATATATAAAGTCAGTGAGGTAATAAGAGAGAATCATTTTTGCGACCGATCCTTTCTTACCTTAACTACCCTTATCACTTCTCTCCTTATTCTTTCGGGTTAGGCCTAGAGCCTAGAATCCAATCATTGAGTTACTCCAACTGCCACCGAAGTAGATGAGCAGGCCAAAGCCAGTTCGATGGTGGCCTGACCTCGAATCCCTACCGTCGAAGGCATTAAGGCTACTCTCACTGAAGAGCTTTCCGAAGTGATTCTGCCTCTCCAGAATAATATTAATTTAAATAATATTATTAAAATTAATAATATTATTTAATTAATTTTAAATATTATTAATTTATGATAATTAGATAAATTTAATTTTAAATATTTAAAATTAAAAAAGATGAGAATGGGGTGTGGCGACGGTGATGGAGCCATCACCGTTGTCATCACTAATATTCATAGTGCGAGGTGATATGGGTCCAGCGGTGCGGTGCTTCGATGATTCGACGCTCTAGTGGCTAGGTGCTCCGAAGGAGGGAGGTGGGGCTACAGGTTCGATCCGATAAGGGGAGGGGCGGGGGAGAAGGGGGAGATGGTAGGGGATCTGATCCGATAAGGGGAGGGGTGGGGGAGAAAGGGGAGGCCACTGCAGGTCCAATCCAGCAAAGGGAGGGCAGGGGGAGAAGGGGGAGGCAGCAGGGGATCCAATCTGGCAAGGGGAGGAGTGGGGGAGAAGGGGGAGGTCGGGGGGGTCCAATCTGGCAAGAGGAGGGTGGAGAATGAAAAGAGAGGCGAGAGGTGGATGGAAAGAAGGGGGGAGCTCGGGAAGCAGGGGATGTCGGATCCGAGGTGGTTCCAGTAGCATGGGGGCTGGGGGGAGGAGTTCAGGGGCTCTAATGGTGGGGCAGGGCTGGGGGCTCAGAGAGGCGGTCAAGACTCGGGGAGGCAGTCGGAGGCTCGGAGAAGTGGGATCTAACGATCGGGGGCTCAGGGAGGCGATCGATGGCTCGGGGCAGTGGGATCTGATGGTGGGGGAAAGAGGAGGACTGGAGGTGGGGGAAAGAAGGGGGTGGTGGTGGGATGAGGAAAAATAAAAAGTGAAGAACCGATAGAGTGTTTTTAAGGTTGGTATTAGCGATGGCAAAATACCGTCGCTAATAAGAATTTTCCATCATCAATAATCCTACAATCAAATTGAAAAAAAATAAAATTATTTTCTATTAGTGATGCAACTTGCCGTCGCTAAAAGTCAAAAATACTGTCGCTAATATTTTTTTTTGTGATGGCAAATATGTTGGTCATCATTTTCATTGATAAAAAATATTATTAGCGACGATAAATTTGCCGTCGCTAATAGCCGTCGGTAAAAACTATTTTTCTTGTAGTGTTATGGCACACTTATTTGATAGTGAGGTGTGGAAGCATTTTAATAGAATCAATCCTGACTTTGCATCCAATCCAAAGAATATACGTTTTGGATTGTATACGGATGTGTTCAATCCTTTTGGACATTCATCAATACCTTATTCATGTTGGCATGTTCTGATTATGGTATACAATTTACCTCTGTGGATGTGTCTCAAGCAGTAGTACAAGTTTTTAAACATGGTGATACTAGGCCTGAATAGTCCAGAAAGAAATATTGATATATTTCTAAAGCCTCTAATTGAGGAGTTGAAGCAGTTATGAAGAGTCCGGTGAATATTTACTATGTGAGTAGAAGGTGAAATTTTCAGATGAAAGCAATATTTTGTGGATAATTAGTGACTTTCCTAGATATGGTATGTTGTTCGGATGGAGCACACATAGAAGACTATCATGTCCTTATTGTATGGAGTGCACCAAGATATTCATCCTGAAAAATGGTGGCAAGGCATCATTTTGACTACCACAGTCAGTTTTTACCCCTTAATCATCAATACAGGAGACAACAGATTGTTTGTTCTGATGATTAAGTTGAGAGAGATGTGTCTCCTCCTTGATTATCTGATGAAAAAATATTGAATAGAGTATGCATGCTTCCAAATATCACATTTAGCATGCAGTATGTCAAACAAAAGCTATCGAAATTTGGTGTTGAACATAATTGGATGAAAAGAAGTATATTTTAGGAGTTGCCTTAAGCACACAAATCTAATTAGACATAATCTTGATGTCATATATATAGAGAAAAATATGTTTCAAAATGCCTTTAACACGATAATGGACAATAAGAGCAAAACCAAAGATAACATAAAGGCAAGGGAAGATTTGGAAAGATATTACAATAGTTCTCATTTGCACTTGAAGTCATATAATGACAAGCTTTGTAGCCTAAAGCCTCTTATGTATTGATCATTGAACAGAAAATGGATATTTGTAACTGGTTGAAGGAATTGAAGCTCCTCGATGGTTATGCCTTAAACATATCTCGATGTGTGAATGTTGAGAATTGTAAGTTCTATGAGTTGGGAATTGTAAGTTCTATGAGTTAAAGAGTCATGATTGCCACATGCTTATAAAGCAATTGCTCCTGATTACTTTTTGGAGTATGGTGCCACCTTCAGTGTGGGATGCAATAACCAAGCTATGCATTTCTTCCTAGATATATGCTCCACTGTCATTCAGATTAAGCATATGGAGATCTTAGAGAAAAATATCATTGAAACCTTATGTAAGTTGGAGAAAATTTTCCTCCCATTTTCTTTGATTCCATGGAACACTTACTGATTCATTTGGCTTATGAAGCAAAGGTTGGAGGACCAAATCAATTTAGATGGATGTATTTGCTTGAGAGGTACCATTCTTTATTCTCAGTATATAGTTTTGTTAAATTCATATCTTATATAAGTGAAATTGATATTGTTTAGATATATATTTTATCTGAAGAGTATGGTGCAAAATAAGTCTTCTATTGAGGGTTCAATATATAAGACTTATGTCATCAAGGAAATCAGTTCTTTTTGCTCATATTATTTTGAACCTGAGGTACAAACAAAGTTGATTCGAGTCCCATGAAATGATAATGGGGAGATGTGGGGCCTTTAGGATGTTTTTCTACCTTTTTGCATCCCGAATGATTGATGGAAACAACTACGTCTTATAAGTTAATGATTGATGAAGAGTATAATACTGTACATATTTATGTGTTGCTTAACTGTGAAGAGCTTGGACCATTTATAAAGTAAGTGTTTCATTTTTCTTATTTATATTGTATATCAGATACTAAATTATTCAGACTAATTATATCCGACTAATATAAGTATATTTTATATGAGTTGTATATCAGAGCGTATTCACCTCATATTACCAATGCAGAAGTTGAGAGATTGCATGAATGAGAGTTTACAAGTTGGTTGAAAATTTGGTTAGTCGACAATATACTATATGTAATATTTTTTTTATTATTGATCATTAAGTTAGATAGTTGTGATAATTATTTTTGAAAATAGGTGAAGAGTGAGAGGCATGAAATTTATTGGCGTATCATGGACATAGTACTATAAGGCTTAAATTCAGGAGTTATAACTTTCAAAGGATATTTTATCAATGATTTTAAATTCCATACACTTGAATATGACATCAATAAATAAATAATGAATAGTGGTGTGTGTGAAAAAGGAAGCTATTAAAATGATTTTGAACATGATTATTATGGCATATTAATTGAGATTTTGGAGTTAACTTTTTATGATATTAGAGACAAGGTTGTGTTATTTAGATGCGATTGGTATGATACTGAGAGAGGCATAAGAGTGCACCGTGATCATGGTCTCATGAATGTGCACCACAGATCATGATTGAATACCAATGAGCCTTTTGTATTGGCACAACAAGCGCAACATGTATATTACACCACTTATCCCTACAATAGTAGGGGGACATGTGATTGGTGGATTGTGTGTAAAATAAAAGCTAGGAATTCTTCTAATATCCCTTCAATGGATATAGGTGATGACAATGTATCTTCAAATATTGATGTGTATCCAGAGGATGATATCACAAATCCATCTATAGTTCAGGCTAATGAAGAACTTAACGTATCCAATTTGCTAGTTGATTTCTCTCAATATGAAATACTTGATGATGATGAGATATGTAAGTAGCGACAAAGACTAGAAGAAGCGATGCTAGAAGAGGAAGAGAAAAAAGAAGAGGAGAATAAAAAGGACATGGAGGAAGAGGAAGAAGAAGAATTTGAAGACGATGATGAGTCTGATGAGGAAGAAAATGACTTTGAGTTGCCTGATAGCGATAATGATTGATTTATATAATGTTGCTATTCATATTTAAATTTAGTTATTGTATAATATATTATCATATTGGATTATTTAAAATTATATATTTTGGATAAGTTTGATCATAATTTATCAAATATTTATTTTGACTATTTGATCTGTGCCTATATTGTGCGTTTGTATTATATTATTATAAATAATATATATAATTTTAAGTGAGATTCATGATATGTAATATATGCATCTAACCTTTATATATAAATAGGGATAATAACATGTGGTGGAGCATCCAGACTTGGTCAAAGGGGTGGTAGAGGAAGAGACGCATTCCGACAACAGCTTCAAGATGAACATGATGAGGATACTGGGAGACACCCATAACGATCTACCTATAGGCTATTTGACATACCTCTGCCTGTTGAGCGGCATGGATTATTGCATGTGGAGGAGCCTTTATCAATCCTTCACCTCACATGCCTGACATTGTGGGTTCGATTGATCAATGCATACAAAAGGCCCGAACCAGCCAGCTCCTGACCAAGTCATTGAAACAGATAAAGTTCCTATCATAGTGAAAATGAATAAGTTGTTAGGAATTGTGTCCTAAAGCCAATTAGCTTATTGTAAGCAATTAGATTTTGTATATGAACTATTGATCAATGAATAAAAATTATTTTGACATTTTATCACAAGATGTACATCTTCGTTATTAGAACTCTTGTATTGTGATGAAGTCCTTATAACTATATTATGATCGATAAAGGATGATTTGTCAAATAGTTCTTAAACATGTTCGAGATCAAATGATACATCATTAATAAGATGATGACATTTATCAAGAGTAGGTCATTGTGTGCCATATAGATTGATTGTCCTCACAACCAAAGAGTGTAGAGACATTGGTATGGCATACATGTGAGATGTAGGAGCACATCGTCACTGAATAAGTGACTCACTTGCTGAGCACTCTACTGTCAAGAGCATCTCACGAAGTATATGGGCATGTGTCCCTCAGATCTGAGATACCATAGTAACTTACAAGCAACTCATTTTGCTTTGGTGCTAGACTACATGCATTTTTAATACAGTGACAGAAGGCTACTGGATACAGTCAAGTACTTACAAAGTCTCTATATGGATCAAGATGGATTGACCACTCTGAATTATAGGAGTTAATGCATCACTGTATTTCAGTTTAATAAAATCTTGACCAGAATAATTCATATGATGGATTTGAAAGATTGAAATATAAGTGGATAAATATTTCAGGATTGATAGTTAGACCCTAGATCACCTTGAGCATTAGGGTTAAAGGATGAATTATACGGTAACCATATATTGAGATTCTTGAATATTGTTTGCAATTATTCGATCTATCCGGACGTCGGATATCATTGCTAGATGATCACTTCGATTAGTATAGAAAAGAGTTCCTATGCTACCAGCTTAGTGTTCGAACTATAGAATCACGCACAAAAGTCAAACAATATAGAAAAAATTGACCGAATATTTATGTGTTCAATTTAAAAGTATGAGATTTGATTGAACATCTGGATTAACCTAATTAAGAATTAAGTTGGTGGTCATATAGAATTAAATACTGACTATGCCAGCTAGCACTGCGCATGAGGTACGGGCTGATTCCAAGGATGAATTAAATCAAATCAATGATTCAAGCATTATGAGAGATTGATTCCAGTCCAAATTATTTAAATCAGATCTAATTAATTAGACTTAATTTTATTAAGACTTAATTGGATTAATTATCCAAGATAGACTGGGATAAGAATTTAATTAGATTAGGATCAGTAATCTTTCGAAATTGATTCGAAATAGATTCGAATTAATCCAAATCTGAACCAAATCTAATTTGATCTACTTAGCCACATGCCCCAACTATTCTCTCACCATGTGAGCCAACCAAAGTAGTTGGAAGGGGCTAAAAATAGACCCCTCCTTTGGGTGTGTGGCATAATGAAGAGAGGTGCAAGTTGGTGCCTCTCCTACTTGGATTGGGATTTCTTTTACTTTAAAAAGTTTGGATTTGATTCAAACATGGAGAGTCCTATTCCTAGTACTTAAAGGAGTTTGATTTGATTTAGGACCTCTTACCTATATAAGGAGGGGTGTGGAGAAGAGAAATAAGCAATCAAATCTTTGGCCTAGGCATGAAGATCTCCTTTTGGTGTGGGCATCCTCTCTCTCTTAGGCGTCACCTCTCCCTAGGCTTCTCTCTTCTTTTGGGCATCCTTCCTCCCCTTGGCATGGTGGCATGTGGGCTGCTCTAAATCCTTGAAATCAGATACCAAGATCTCATCTCCTTCCTCTCCGAAGAAGACATTCATCCTTCTCTTCTACAGAGTTTGGCACGCATGCGAAGTAGAGGATCTGCGCATCCAGATCTCGCGAAGTAAATTGATAGCAGTTTCTTCAACCTTGATCTTTGTCTACTGTAAATCAAGATAAGATTT
>NC_026003.2:101356549-101441549 GCF_000442705.2 Elaeis guineensis
CTCTGAAACACTTCCATATCACTGAGGTGCTAGGGCGCATATCTTTCTTTTCTTATTCCTCCTGAAACTATCCATTGCTTTCGAAAAGGATGATGCTCAAGGAAGAACTGACGATGAAAATTGAACCAGCAGGGCGTAAACCATGCTTCAGGACTGAAATAATTTTGTTATTCTCCATGTAGAGATATGCTAGCTTCCCATGAGTGCTCCATCCTGACAATATCCCATAAGCAAAAAAATTGCTAATGATCCACATCAACGCAGCCTTCATTACAAAATTCTACTGCTTCGATGCATCAAAAGTAAGAATGCTATCGGACTATAACAATTTCAGCTCATCAACAAGAGGCCTTAGATATACATCAATGCTTCTACCAGGATGTTGTGGTCCAAGAATGACTAATATAAGAAAGATGTTATGTTCTTTCATGCACATCCCAGGTGATAGATTATATGGAGTGATAAAGACTAACCAACATGAATAAGAGGCCACTGTATGACTGACCGGTGTAAAACCATCCGTAGATAGATCCAGCCAGACATTGCATGATTTCTGAGCAAATAAAAGATGGCAAGCATCAAATTACTTTCATGCCTCACTGTCCAATGGATGATACATCATATCGAGGTGCTTGGTGGTCCTTCTTTGTACCATCTCATCGGTCTGACAGTGCTCTTGGATAGGTAGAATCTCTAAAGTCTAGGTGTGAGGGAAAGGTATCGAAGAACCTTGTATGGTATGTCCTTCTGATTCCTACCCTCTTACCTCGGCTTAAATCGGCTTACACCGCATATGCTGCATGAGCTCTTCTGTTGGTCCTCTTTATAGAAAAGCATACAACCATTACAGCATGCATCTATTTTCTCATATCCCATGCCCAATCCTTTCACTATTTTTTTCGAAGCATAGAAACTCCCAACATGCTTCTCATCCTTCAGTAGCATTTTTTTTATTATTGCTACCATCCTATCATAATAATTGGTCATCATATTAAATTTGCCCTTCAAGTTCAACAACTCTGACACAGCTGATAGTACAGTGTGTGTTTCACATCCCGACCATAGTAGTTCATCAGTATTTTTCAGCATACGATGAAAATCATCACTGCCAGCTTCTGGATCGTCCTCCACATCTCAGTTAAATTTAGGATCAGCTACATCCATAACCATGTCCACCATTCTATCTATGTCCATGTCTTACTTGGTTCTAACCCTTATAACTTTCTCCCACGTCTCTCCATGTAGGTACCAATGCTTATAATTGTGCATAAATCTACTTTTATATAAATAAACAGTAATTGTATCTTTATCAAATATTTTTCTATTGCCACATCTGTTGTAAGGGCAACGAGCCTATCCTTGATGTAAGAGAGCTGCATTTTCAAAAATAAAATCGTAGTACCCTACACCCTCCCTGTATTTAGCAGAAATCTTTTTGTCGACTACTCGATGGTCCATCCAACTACAGTCTATGACAGACTATCTAAGAATTCTGTATATATATAAATACAAGGCAATTACTAAATACTATTTTATCATTCAAAATGACTTATATAGTAAATGCATCCTATTATCAACTAATAGGTAAAGATAGGTCCTATCCTATTTAAAAAATATATTAATTCTATAGGTCCATTATAGTAATCAAACAATACGCAACATGGGCTGAAAAAAAATTCGACAGTATTTCTCCTTAGTTCTCCCTTGCAGGGAGAACAAAAAGAAAATACTGTCTGAAATTTCTTTCGAACCCTTAGCATACCATTTGATTACTGTAATAACTTATAGAATTACTTGCATTTTCTAAATTATCCATAGTAGATAATCAATTGATCAATGTACATAATTTTTTATCCATACAAAAATAAATAAATTACGGATACATTATAATATGTACATCAATCAATTAACGGGTCTATCGCTCCATGCAATATAAATTTTATTAAAATTAATACATAATTAAGACTGTCCAGCACCTTCCATCGGCCTGAGCGCATTGGGCACGTGATGGCTAGATGCCTTGGATGCCAGCTGTGACCCGAGGCCCGGACATGCCGGACACGCCCATATCCCATGTTTCCAAAGTTGCCCAGCATCTTCCCTCTATCCGAGCACTTTTCACGCCCAGACCCAAGTTCCGTGCATCAAATTAATTAATTAATTAATTATTTAACTAATTAATTAAATCAATATTTAATTAACTTTCAGTGATGGCACTAACCGTCACTAATAGTAATGCTGTCGCTAATACTCATAGGAATACTCACAGACGTGCTGATGCGGGGACGAATCATGGGGCAGGGGTGGCGGGGCAGGGCCGAGGTGACTGGCTCGGGGCCATGAGCTGGGGGCGGTGGGGCCAGGGTGGGGGCTCGAGGGCCGAGGAGTCGGGCTGCGGCGGGAGGCGACGGGCTCGCAGGGGCCATGGGGCCGCAGGGGGCGGTGGGGCCGGGGCGGGCCCGTGGGGGGCGATGGGGCCACAGGCTGGGGGCAGCGGGGTTGGTGGGGTAGGGCCGCGAGCTGCGAGGGTGACGGGATAGTGGCCATGAGGCTGGCAAGGTCGGCTCAAGGTCGAGCCGATGCGAGGATGGGGTCGGTGGGTTCGTAGCGGTTACGGGACGCCGGAGAGGGGAGTTAGGGGGCGTGGACAGGAGAGAATGAGCGGAGAGGGAGAAATATTTCAATTTATAAAAGATGGACTATTAGCGACGGCAAGTTTAGTGGCAGTATTAGCGACAAAAATTTTCATCGTTAAAAATAAAAATTCATCGCTAATACTTTTATCAAATTTTTAAATTAATTTTTTTCAAAGTTATTAGCGATAACACGACTTCCGTCACTAATACCTTAGCTGTCACTAATACTATCGCTAACTCCATCACTAATAATACTTTTTATTAGCGATGGGATCAGCTGCCACTAAAAAGATTTTTGATTGCTAATAGTTCTATTAGCGATGGCAATATTACTGTTGCTAAAAATCGTCGCTAATAACCTGTCCATACCTTCACAAATATTCGAATATGATATAATTTTGAAATTTAAAGTCCATCTTCACTATTCATTATCTAAATAATTATCATTAGAGTATCATCACAAAAAACTGCCTCGATCCGACAGTCCTAGCTATATCGATCAATAAAATTTGATTTCGATGGCCATGAACGACCGCATGATGATCTGATAAATAGAGACCACCAATAGATCTGAAAACTCACAACGATAATCTTGATGATATTTATAGCATACTATCAAAATTTTACTTCAATCAAATAACATTATCATAGTCAATTTAGTACGGGATGATTTCAACCATTAAACAAAAAATGAATGATCAATAGGCCAAACGGCATCCTATTAAGGTAATTTTTTAGATAAATGATGTTTGCTGATACTTTTATCATTTGTACGGTGATGATTGTAAAATCTAAATTATATGTATATGAACCATCTATATTAAGCAGATCTTACAAAAGCACAAGTATAATTATTTAAAAATTTTAAGAATAAGTATCAAGAGATATATAGTTTTGGATCGTTCATATATGCGTATTTTAAATTTTATGATCACCACTATACAAATGATCAAAGTAGTAGCAAAGATCATTTATCTAAAAAATTATCTTATAATCGGACGTCGTTTGGCCTTTTGATAACTCATTTTTCATTTAGCGATCTAAATCATCTCGTGCTAAATTGATAATGATAATGATGTCTGATTGAAGTAAAATTTTGATAGTGTGCTACAAATGTCACCGAAATCATCGTTGCAAATTTTCGGATCCATCAGTTGTCTTTATCTATCCGATCATCATACATTGTTCATGACTATCGAAATCGAATTTTATTGATCGACATAAATAGAGTTATCGGATCGAGGTGGGTTTTGTGATGATACTCTAATGATAATTATTTAGATAATGAACAGTAAAGATGGACTTTAAATTTTAAAATTATATCAAATTCAAAAAAAAATTATATTTTACATTGAATATTAATGATGGGAACTACCGTCGCTAATACTCTTGCAGCTATTGCTAATAATTTTAATAATAATTTTTTTTATTTTTTATGATGATAAAAACCATCGCTAATAGTGTCATAGCTAATGATTATTAGAGACGGCAGTTGCCGTCACTAATATTTTTTTCACCATCACTAATAATTTTAATAAATAAAAAAAAATTTATTTTATATTTTACGACGGTAATTGCCATCGCTAATAGTACCATCGCTAATGATTATTAGAGACGGCAATTACCATCGCTAATATTCTTTTCACCATCTCTAATAATTTTAATAAATATTTTTTTTTGCGATGACGAATGCTATCTCTAATAGTGCCGTCGCTAATGATTATTAGCAATGATGATAACGTTGCTAATATTGTTTATGTCGTCGGTAAAACTATTATTAGCGATGGTGAAAATATCGTCTCTAATAGCCATCGATAAAATAATTATTAGCAATGAAATCGTTGCCGTCGGTAATGTCGTCGCTAATAGACATATTAGCTACGGTAAAAACACCGTCGCTAATGGCCGTCGCTAATACTTTAATTTTTTGTAGCGAATTAAGTTCTAAATTTTTTTCAAAAATCCTTTCAGTATTTGCAAGCAAATATTCATTAACTAATTTGATTGTTAATTTTACAAAAGTCCTTTCATTTAATATATTGCCAAATTTATGATTTAGATATTTTTTAAATAAAAAAAATTAGACTATATTCGTTGGTAATAAATCTTCCAGCAATTAACTGTATTTAGCAGGATTATACCTTTTCCGACAAACATAACCATTGCTAAAAATAGATGGTTATGAGTTGATGCTTGTAACTTTTGCTTATGAATAAATATCCATTGATAAAATTTTAATTATTGACTACGATAATAAAATCAGAATAAAAAAATTTATTCTTTATTAATAAATTTATTTTTATCATAAATATAATTTTTTCTGACAAAGCAACTATTATTATAAAAAATTATCTTTTTCTAACAACTCACTTAAAATATGTCAGAAAAAAATTTTCCAACAATTTTTGTTACTTTTTCTTACGAAATTTTACATTGCAAAAACTCTTTATATATATATATATATATATATAATATATATATATATATATATATGTTCAGACATACGTGTATGCATGTATATTATGTATGTACATCAAACGGGTACATTTACGTAGTCACACACATGCTCGCACGGGTTTGCATATGCATAGTTTTCTTTCAAGTCAAGAATCTTAATTTATTATCTTTAATCTATTTAAGCAAAATTATCCCACCGACACCCTAAGTTGGGAATAAAAAAAGACGCACGCGGATGTCTACTTGATCTCGCCTGCAGCCAAGCGTCCACGTTTGAAGCATTTGAAAACGTTGTCATGTCACTGCCCACCAACCACTCCCTTCCGTCGCTTTAACTTATCCGCCATGCATCTCTCTTCCACCATGCAACCAATCAAAATCCTCCGTCAAAGTCCTCCACGACCACCCGCCATTCGCCCGTCACCTTGTTTGACTTCTTTTCTTTATGAGCTCGGCCGCGATCTACACTCCCAGCATCACCAACTCCGTCAAATCTTTTCTTCTTGCCGTTCGTCCAAAATTTCTTATAAATCTTTCATATCGATTTGATGGTGGAAGCTTCTTTCTCTGACCGTTTGAGACTGCTGCAGTCCTCGCTTAGTCTGCGATTCACCTAGGTAATCTCTGTCCAGAAATTAAGGTTCGATGCTATTGAAGATTAAAACACTATATTTCATTATATTTGGGATTTATCCGATTAGATATACATTCAAGGTTTTGTACAAGATAAATTTCAACTCATCCACAGCAAAGCCCAACCAATACATTCCAAATAGAGATATCCCAAATATGAAGATATATCTCACGGTAGCCCAACCAATACATCCCAAATAGGGACAACTAAATACGGAAGCATATCTCTCAGTTAGGAAAGACGTTTAACACCCCCCCTCAAACTGAAGATGCTTCTTGCAGATGAAGTTTGGAGAGAAAATAGTGGAAGCGCTCCTTGGAACGTGACTTTGTAAGTAAATCGGTAATTTGATCAGTTGAAGAAACATGATGTAGGTCAATAGTACTGGTGCTGATAGTAGTGGCAAATAAAGTGACAGTCAATTTTAATGTGTTTGGTGCGCTCATGAAAAAGACATTGCGTGTGATTTGGATAGCACTATGGCCATCACAATAAATGGGCATTGGAGAGAATAATTGCATGCCGATATTATTAAGAAGCCAGCGAAGCCAGATAATCTCAGCAGTAGTATGAGCAAGGGCATGGTATTCAGCTTCTACACTAGAATGAGATATAATTGATTGCTTTTTACTTTTCTAGACAATCAAAGAATGTCCCAAGAAGATGCAAAAATCAATTGTGGAGCAACGATCAGTGACATCTCTATCCCAGTCAGCATCTGAATAAGCACAAAGAGTGAGAGCAGATGATGAAAAGAGAAGCCCACGATGGAGCGTGCCCTTAATGTACCATATGATCCGAAGTACGGAAGCATAGTGAACAAAACGAGGCTTAGACATGAACTGACTGACAACATGAATTATATGAGAAATATCTAGCCAAGTGATAATGAGGTAGTTGAGACTACCGATAAGCTGTCGATACCGGGAGGGATTAGCAACAATTTTACCAGTAGTAGGTTGAAGCTTCAAATTTAGCTCAAGAGGGGTATTGGCAGTCTTATTGTCTGTTAGGCCAGCACGAATAGGTAAGTGGATGCATACTTAACCTAAGAAAGAAAGAGACCATCAGACTGATAGTTGACTTCGATGCCAAGAAAGAATCGCAATAAGCCAAGATCTTTTATTTCGAAGCATTTGTGCAAGTATTGCTTGGTATCATGAATGCCTTGAGGGTCACTACCAGTGACAATCATATCATCGATATAAAGAAGAAGGAGAACAATCCCACGAGAGGAGCATTGATCGAATAAGGCGGAATCATGAAGGCTCTGAAACCCATAACTAAGAAGAGTGGTTTGAAACATTTCAAACCAAGCTTGAGGTGCCTGTTTGAGACCATAAAGTGTACGGTGGAGTTTGCAGACTTGATTAGGCTGATAAAGTAAACCAGGAGGTGGTATCATATATACTTCTTCAGACAGATCTCTATGAAAAAAGATATTTTTGACATCAAGTTGATGTAGGGACCATTATTTGGCAACGGCTATAATAAGTAGAGTACGAACAGAGATCATATAAGCAACAGAAGCAAAAGTCTCCTCATAGTCGATGCCATACTCTTTTAAAACATGGTGGCAAATTCAATATAAACTTTTAAAATATCAGAACAAGCATGCAAAAGATAAGAGTCATGTGTAGCCACTACAACAGAACAGGATATTAGCGACGTAAAAGTTCGTCGCTAATAATGAATTTTCATCGGTAATAGTTATTAGCGATGAAATTATCATCGCTAATAGTTCATCGCAAATAATGACGTCGTTGATAATTTTTTACAATGAAAAAAATTTTGTTGCCAATAATCGATATTACGACTAAAAATTTTTATCGTTAAATTTTTTTTTGAAAACTATTTATAACGAAAAATTTTGATCGTAAAAAAAGATAATTTACAATGAAATTTTTTATCACTAATAAAAAATAATTATTTACGACGAATCACATTCGTCACTATTAATTTAATTAAAATTTTTATAAAAATTAAATTTAAAAAAATATTAGCGACATAAATTTTTCATCATAAATATGATAATTTCTGACATAAATTTTTGTCACTAACAAAAAATAATTATTTACGATGAATCACATTCGTCGCTATTAATTTAATTAAAATTTTTTATAAAAATTAAATTTAAAAAAATATTAACAATATAAATTTTTCATCATAAATATGATAATTTCTGACATAAATTTTCATCACTAATAAATTATCAATTATTTACGATAAAAATATTTTCATCACTATTAATTTAATAAAAAAATTTAATATTTTTAAATTTATTAAAAAATTTATTTACTATCAATTTTTCATCGCTAATATATTTTTTGGCAACCAATATTTCATTAAAATAATTCCATCACTAACAATTTTCATATTTTTTTAAAAAATAATTTATGAATATATATTTAATTTATATTTATAATATTTTTTATAAATTAAAAAATTAAAATAAAAAATTTACATAATAAATTTATAAATAAATTTTATTATTTTATTATATTAAATTAAAATTACAAGAGATTTAAAATAAAATAAAATGCTACATAAATAGGTCGTCAAGTGTCGACATCTACAGAAGGAGAACGGGTAGAGAAGAAGAGCGCTCGAAAGAGCTCGAACCGACCTGCTGCTGCCTCATCAGCTGCATCATCTGCTTCATCTGCGCTATCCACTCCATCATCTGGATCTGGAGCTGCTGGTACTCATCGACATATGCAGTCAACTCATCAGCTCACTGTTCAGCCTATCTCTGCACCTTCGTCAGTCGAGCATCGTGGGCAGCATGGATGTCAGTCCTAGACGAGCGTGAGGATGAGGGAGCACTGATCCCATGCCCTAGACCCCTAATATAACAGGATCTCGTACCAAGCACCTGATCACAGATCTCATCATCTGTGGGTGCAGTCGAGCCCTCAGGGATAGGCTAGGATCTGATTCCTATCATATGGTCCTAAAAATTAAAGTTATAGTTATTTTAATTTCATACTAAAAATCAAACTGTGAATAAAAAAATAATTAAAAAAATTTACAAAAAGCTCCTGGCTCTCCGTCATCCACTCTCCTGACCATCGTTGGTGGATCTGCTGGTAGATATCGATCCTATCAGGAAGATTGCCACTCTCTGCATCTCTCTATAATTTGAGAATAATTAATTAAATTTTTTTTAAATAGTTAGAGTTAAGATATACTAATTAGAAATTATTTACCATTTGCTCCATATGACGAGCAAATGACCTCGAACCCTCATAGTGCAATACCGTCTGTCTCGCACGATTCACGATATTCTGAGCACATCGTCTCTGTACAATTAGCAGTCAAATTAGTAGGTAACAAACTGAATTTAAGAATAAATGATTCAATCATTAAACTCTAAAAAAAAAATTTGGATGTGTAACCTGATATGCCGGATCCTCATAATGTCGGCATATGAGAGTCCAATCATCCATAGTGATGCTATCATAGGACCGCTGCCGCACTGCCTCTACCCCATGATCCTGCATCATATGGTACCAATGCTGATTCATACGGTGGTGATACTCCTTAAAATGCAAACATAAATGAGCATCTATAGCTTATCGCACACGATCCTCTTCAAAATTAATAATATCAAATACATCCTGCCAATAACAATATTAGAAGAATACTGTGTTAATTAAATATTCACAGTATAATTTATTTTACCTATAACTGGGTGTAAAAAATCTCTCTCTGAGCCCGTACAATGTGACGCCAATTGAAAAGCATCACAGGGACATAGTTGCGGCATATGATGCCCAGCTCGGTCTGCCATGGCTCGCACCATTCCCTAACGAGCCTGGTGTAGTCGAATGGTATCTCAATATGGAGATGCTGTCCTGGGTGCTCGTGTCTCCAATGCTCTAGAGTGAGGTTCTTCGATGGACCTCATTCTCGCCTCACCACTGGTGGAGACTGGTCTGAAATAATAATAAATAAATCATTAGTATGATAGCTATCCAAATAAAAAAAATCAAATTTTATTATACAAAAAGTATAATAATACTACTCAGACCCCCCTCACTCGGATCCGCCTTACTCGGACCTACTTCACTGGACCTACCAGTGCAGGACCCTCTGGCGATGGAGCTGGTGCGGCAGTGGAAATGGATGAAGGCACCTCAGCCTCAGGGAAGACTGTGAATGCGAATATCATCATTGCCATACTTGAAATTTCTGACATATAAATGAATATAATATTGAACAATAAAAATAAAAAATAAATTACATTCTAATGAATAGAATTATATTGCATACCATTATTGCAAGAGAAGATTGAATAAAGAATATAGATCTACTAATAATATTCTTATCTTCCTCGATATATTGGTCCTCCTCTGAATCATAAGAATCAACTAATGTATCATCTTCTATCTCATCGTTATTTATGAACTGATCGTCGCCCTCTGACTTATCAAGATTAAATACAAAATCAGCTTCAACTTCATTGGATGATAGATCAGCCCTATTCAAAGGAGCTGTTACAAGTTCTTCATCAATAAGAAGCTTGGCTAATATTTGTTCTTTCTCTTAAAAAGCTTCTTCTTCATGTAAATTCGAATTTTCATCTATTTCTAATCGAGTTGGTATGTCATGTACGTCTTTAGATATTATTTTTTGTATGACATGTCAATTACCTCGATACTTTAGATCCTTCAAATATATTACTTATTTCGCTTGAGTTGCTAATATATACGGCTCATTCTGGTACCATGTTCGTGCAAAGTTTATACTGATAAAATATGGATCGATATGAATATGATCTTTTTATTACTAATATCCCACCATTCACAGTGAAACAAGAATACAGAATTACTGGACCTATACTTCAGTTCTATAATATCTATCAGTACACCATAATATTCAATCTCTTCTTCTCCTTCATATCCTATCATAGCAATCTCACTATTCTGGATCCGTCGTTGTATCTCAAGCTTCCTTGTATGAAATCTCATTCCTCCAATGATACAGGATGCGTAGTGGTTAACCCTTTGATCGGGGCCACATGCTAAATCGTACAACACCACAATAAAACAGATTATTAGCGATGAAAATTTTTTATCACTAATAACCTATTTTTGTCGCTAATAGTTATTAGCGATAAATTTTATCGCTAATTTTTCATCACAAATAATCACATCGTTGATAATATTTTATGATAAAAAAAATATTTCATCATTAATAATATTTATTTACGATGAATAATTTTTATCGTTAAAAATTTTTTGATAAAAAATTTTAATTATAAAAAAAGTATTTATGATAAATTATACATCACTAATAAATAAAAAATTAATAGAGATAAAAATATTTTTATCACTATTAATTTAATTAAATTTTTTTTGAAATAAAATTTTTAAAAACTTTTAATGATGAAAAATTTTTCATCGCAAATCATATTTTTTACAATAAAAATTTTTCATCACTATTAATTTAATAATAAATTTTTTAAAAATCAAATTTAAATAATATTAGTGACGTAAAACTTACTTCATAAATATAATAATTTTTAATAAAAATTTTTATCGCTAATAATTATTTATGATGAATAAATTTTCATGTTATTCATTTTATATAAAATTTTAATAATTTTATATTTATTAAAAAATTAAATTATCATACTAAAATATTTTTGGTGATGAATATTTCATCGAAAATAATTTCATCACTAATAATCAAACATATTTTTTAAAAAATAATTTATAAATATATATTTTTAATTTATATTTATAATATTTTTTATAAATTAAAAATAATAAATAATAAATTTATAAATAAATTTTATTATTTTATTATATTAAATTAAAATTATAAAAATTTAAAATAAA
Source organism: Elaeis guineensis (assembly GCF_000442705.2). NCBI lineage: Eukaryota > Viridiplantae > Streptophyta > Magnoliopsida > Arecales > Arecaceae > Elaeis > Elaeis guineensis. Next base: position 101,368,123 of record NC_026003.2, read on the forward strand.
AATAAAAAACTACATGAAGAAGCCGTCAAGTGTCGATATTTGAAGAATGAGTTGGAGAAGGAGAGCACTCAAAAGAGCTCGGACCGACCTGCTGCTGCCTCATCAGCTGTATCGTCTGCTCTATCTATACCATCTACTCCATCATCTGGATCTAGAGCTGCTAATACTCGTCGATGCGTGTAACCAACTTCTGAGCTCACTGTCGATCCTCGACAGCCTGCCTCTGCACCTCCATCAGTCGAGCCTCACAGGCAGAATGGATGTCAGCCCTAGATGAGCATGAGGATGAGGGAGCGTGATCCCATACCCTAGATCCCTAACATAATAGGATCTTGTACCAAGCACCTGATCACAGATCTCATCATCTGTGGGTGCGGTCGAGCCCTCAGGGGTAGGCTGGAATCTCATGTATGTCATACGATCTTGAAAATTAAATTTATAGCTATTTTAATTTTATAATAAAAATCAGACTGTGAATAAAAAAATAATTGAAAAAACTTACAAAGAGCTCCTAGCTCTCTGTCTCCACTCCCCCGACCGTCGCTAGTGGGTTCGCTGGTAGATATCGATTCTACCAAGAAACTTGCCACTCTCAGCATCTCTCTGCAATTTGAGAATAATTAACTAAAAAAATTTTAAATAACTAGAGAATTATATGCTAATTAAAAATTAAAAATTACCTACTATGTGCTCCATGTGACGAGCGAATGACCTCGAACCCTCACAATGCGATACAGTCTGTCTCGCTCGATTCGTGATGTTCTGGGCACATCTTTTCTGTATAGTTACCAGTCAAATTAGTAGATAACAAATTTAATTTAAGAATAAATGATTCAATCATTAAACTCTAAAAAAAGATGAAGTTTGGATGTGTAACCTGATATGCTGGATCCTCGTAATGCCAGCATATGACAATCCAATCATCCATAATGATGCTGTTATAGGGCTGCTACCGCGCTGCCTCCTCCCCATGATCCTGCACCACATGGTAATAATGCTGATGCATGTGATGGCGATAATCTTTGAAGTGCAATGATAAATGAATGTCCACAGCTCGCCGCACGCAATCCTTCTCAAAATCAATGATGTCGAATACACCCTGCCAACAACAAATATTAGAAGAATACTATGCAAATTAAATATTCATAATATAATTTATTTTATCTGTAAGTGGGTGTAAAAAATCTCTCTCTGAGCCAATAGAATGTAACGTCAATCGAAAAGCATCATGGGGGTATAGCTGCGGCATATGATACCCAGCTCAGTTTGCCACGGCTTGCACCATCCCCTAATGGGCCTGGTGTAGCCGGGTGGTATCTCGATATGGAGACGCTGTCCCGGATGCTCGCATCTCCAATGCTCTAGAGTGAGGTTCTTCGATGGACCTCACCCTTGCCTCACTTTCAACGAAGACTGGCCTGAAACAATAATAAATAAATCATTAGTATGATAGCTATCCAAATAAAAGAATCAAATTTTATTATATAAAAAGTATAATAATATCACTTGGACCCATCTCACTCAGATCCGTCTCACTGGGACCCACCTCACTGGGACCTGCCTCACTGGGACCTGCCAGTGCAGGACCCTTTGGCAATGGAGCAGGTGCGGCAACAGAGATCGGTGAAGGTGCCTCAACCTTCGACGTAGATTGTGAACACGAACGTCGTCGTCTCTCCTAATACCATATCTATAATTTTTGATATATAAATGAATATAATATTGAATAATAATAATAAAAAATAAATTATATTCTAATGAATACAATTATATCGTATACCATTATTTCACGAGAAGATTGAATGAAGAATATAGATCTACTCATCAATATTCGTATTTTTCTTGATGTGTAGATCCTCCTCCAAATCATAATAATCAATATATGTGTCGTATTCTATCTCATCGTAATTTATGAACTGATCGTCGACCTCCGACTCATTAAGATTAAATACAAAATGAGCTTCAACTTCGTTGAACGGCAAATTAGCCCTATTCAAAGGTGCTGTTACAAGTTCTTCATCAATAAAAAGCTCGACTAATTTTTATTCTTTTTGCTGAAAAGCTTTCTCTTCATGTAAATCTGAATTTTCATCCATCTCTAATCGGATTGGTATGTCATATACATCTTTAGGCATTATTTTTTGTACAACATGCCAATTACCTTGATACTTTAGATCCTTCAAATATATTACTTGTTTCACTTGAGTTGCTAATATATATAGTTTATTTTGGTACCATATTTATGTAAAATTTACACTAATAAAGTGTGGATCGATATGAATATCGATCTTTTTATTACTAATATCTCACCATTCATACTGAAATAAGAATACAGAATTACTGGACCTATACTTCTGTTCTATGATATCTACCAGTACACCATAATATTCAATCTCTTCTTCTCCTTCATATCCTATTGTAGCAATCCCACTATTCTAGATCCGTCATTGCATCTCAAGTTTCTTTGTGTGAAATCTCATTCCTTCAATAATACAGGATGTATAGTGATTAACTCTTCGATCGGGATCACATGCAAAATCATACAACTCATCGATCGCACCCACTTCTTTATTGAAATACTTTTGTTTCATCTACACTATAACATAAAAAATTATGTTGGTTCAAATAATATTATTTATAATTAAATAAATAACATATTACTAATGTAACTTACAAGATCACTAAACTATTTTGCAAATTTTCTCCTATATCGATCATCAGCATCCGTATTATTCTCTTTACATAGTATACTCTTATGCTCACTGCAACAAGTTATGATTTTTAATTTTACATTGACATGAAAAAATTACTTAGAACATTAAACAGTATGCTAAGATGGTACTTACTTAATGAAATCTTTAATTTCTTCATAATTATTTAGAACATAAAAATATGCCTTCTACCATATCCCTTACAAGCTTTGTAAACTATTTAGAAGTCCCTTCTACCTCAAGCTGGATATTATGTTCATAATTAGAATTGCTTTCAAATGCAGTAGTACTTATGCGCACATTTAAATAAGCATCCTGATGTAAATCATCTAATAATTCTCCTATACCACTATGTTCAACAGGTCCAGCAGCATCACTATCATCTTCAGTATCGTCATCGTCGTGCATCACTTCATTCAGATCACCCTCTCCATGCCATATCCAATGATTATATTTCTTATCCATACTATAATGTAGCAGATGATCCTCAACAAGTGTTATATGACTATATACCATATTGATATATCTCTTGTATGGACACTTTATCTGACTAGTACTGTCAGTCTTATATCGTGCAAACTCAATAAAATCTCGAACTCTTTTTCGATGTTCAGAAAAAAAAATATCTCTAACATTCATCCAACTTTTGTTGATATCCATCTAACAACAAACAGAAAATCATTAACAACAAAAAAAGGTTCAGTGGTATTAATCCGAATTGGATCTCGATCCGAATTTTGGATTGAATCGCGATCCGAATTTCGACCAAAATCTTGATCCGGATCCAGACATGGATCATTTTATACAAAACAACACATTAAAAAATATAGACTGAATAGTAACACAGAAAATATCCTTCCACCAATTTAATGAAGTAAAAATGCATGATTCTATCTATTTCAAATCATTACTAACATGTGTGGCCCTATCCCTTTCAGAAAAGTAATAATCTTATTATTTTTATTAGTAAATATTTCATCTCATTATTATAAAAATTTTGACAGCATCTTCTCATGATTCTCCAAGTATACGATGTGAATATGGTGCCTATACACCATATCCACCATATATCCGAAGAATAGTGGACAGATAACTACTGAATACTACATAATAAAATAAAATATCAACTATTAACAACAACAAGATTATTACTTTTCTAAAAAGCCCAAATACGAGACATCCAAGAGTCGATCTCGATAAAGATCGACTCTTGAACAAAAATCTATTGCTCAATATAATTTAACTACCATCTCGGAACATACATTCGAAGATGGATTTCTAATTTATCAAAAAAGAGTCATCCTATATTGAAATTTTTTCATCAAAAATTTCAATAGAGTTTTTTCTAAAATAAAAATATTTTTTATATTTAATTATAATAAATAAAAATATATAAAATAGTACATAAAATAATTAAATTATAATAAGTAACAGCAATGTGCATTGTGTTAGTGGAACAAAAAATAATTAATCAAATAATTAAATAATTTCAATAGTAACACTAAAAAATTTATGCAACAAATATAATTAATCAAATAATTAAATAATTTTATTAATCAAATAAATTTCTTCCTGACCCCATCTCCATCGGTCGCCGGTCGACATCCTCCCCGGCCCAGTCTCCACCGGCCGCCTGCTGCCCCCTCCTTGGCCCTGTCTCCACCGGCCGACACCCTCCCCGGCCCCGTCTCCCTCGGCCACCTGTCGCCCCCTTCCCGGCCTTGTCTCCACCGATCGACACCCTCCTCAGCCCCAACTCCCCCGACCGCCCCCTCCCCGACCCCGTCTCCACCGACGGACACCCTCCCCGACCCAGTCTTGCCCAACCGCCGATCGCCTCCTCCCCGACACCATCTCTACCAGCTGACACCCTCCCCAGCCCCAACTCCCCCGACAGCCCCCTCCCCGGCCCCATCTCCTTCGGTCGTCGGTAGGCCTCCTCCCCAGCCCCGTCTCCCCCGGCCACCGGTAGGCCCCCTCCCCGGCCCCATCTCCCTCGACCGACATCCTCCTTGGCCCCGTCTCCGTCACCGCCGGCCACCCCCTCCCCGGCCCCATCTTCTCTTTTTTCTTTTTTTCTTTTTTTTCTCTTTTTTTTCTTTTTTTTCTTTTCTTTTTTTCTTTTTCCCCCCTCCTTTCTCTCTTCCCTTACTCCCTCCTCGCCGCCGCCCCCTCCCCGGCCTCGTCTCTGCCGGCCGACACCCTCCCCGGCGATGGAGACAGGGCCACCGGTCGCCCCCTCCTTGGCCCATCCCCGGCCACATCCCGCCCCAAACCCTCCCCGACCCCCATCTTCGACCCCAAACCCCATCCCCGTCGACCCGGTCTCAATCGCCACCGGCCCCGTCTCTGCCGCTGCCGGCCGACCACTCTCCGGCCCCCCGATGGCGGTCCCTCGGTGGCCCGATCAACATCAAAAAAAAAAGTCTTGAAATCGTTACCTCCGACGGACACGGACGGCGGGAAGCGACGATGGTGACGACTGATGGTGGGAAGTGATGGCGGACGCAGACGGTGGTGGATGTGGGGGCAGGAATTGACGGAGGGGAAAGGGGGAGAGCAGAGAGGGGGAGGGGGAAAAAAGGAATTTCGCACGAAATGGAGGGGGAGAAGGGTTTTGCACGATGAGACGTGATGTGATGTGAACTACTAGCAATGAAAATTTTTATCACTAATAATATTATAAGTGATGAAAAATAAATTTTCGTCACTAATAATTTAGAAAAAAATTTTGATAAAAAAAATTTCCCACCAAAAAAAATTATTTGCAATGATAAAAATATTTCATCGTTAATAACTCTATTCACGATGGAAAATAATTTTCATCGCTAATAATTCCTATCAAAAAAAAAAATCTTATTTTTTCGCTAAAAAAGTTTTTCCACCAAAAAAAATTATTTGCGATGAAAAATGTTGCATCGTTAATTATGTTATTAGCGATAGAAACTGAATTTTCACTGCTAATAATTCAAAAAAAAAATTCCTCGATAAAAAAAATTTCTCATCAAAAAAAATTATTTGTGATGAAAAAAATATTTTATCATTAATAACTCTATTAATGATGGAAAATAATTTTCATCACTAATAATTCCCACCAATAAAAAAAAATTCCTCATTTTCATGTTAAAAAAGTTTTCCCACCAAAAATTATTTGCGATGAAAAACATTGCATCGTTAATTAGGTTATTAGTGATGGAAAATATTTTCATCACTAATAATTCTTGATGAAAAAAATTATCCCAATTTTTTAAAAAATTTATGATAAAAATAAAATATTTCATCATTAATTATCTTATTAGTAATGAAAAATAATTTTTATTGCTAGTTATTTTTCATGAATTTTAGGATATTATTTTACTATATATATATATTTTAAAAAAATAATCATTATATGACCTAGAATTCGCACACAATGTAGTGGCTCAAAATTAGTTAATAAATATATTAGAACTTTTTAAAATAAATGGTAATGATAAATAATATTTATTATAGTTGGGCATATGCATAGAGGATATTGTTTTTGTAATTTGAAAAAGATATGTGATTTCATAGGGTACAATTTTCTCTCTTCCTCAAGCAAGAATAAACTTGAAAAGATATTAATTTATTTTTATATATTTATTTTTATATTAAATCTAAGTTTTAAGTCTTTTTTCACTAAGTTATGCAATACATATCTACCCTATACAGTCATATTCTATTAGTTTCATTTTTTTGTTACTGAAACTTGTTTCATTTAATACTATGAAAAGTATGCTTTAGTAGCATCAACTGTAGTTTAAGTTAAGAATATTTGATTACTTGAGTAGAACTCATTTCAATTCTTATCAGTCCAAATCATTTTAAGTATTTTTGAATTTAAATCTTCAGGTTGGAAACTGACTTTGGTCCTTTGAGATAACCAAATGCTCAAAATTACTTTTCATGCCTTCTAATTAAATTTAGAACAATTTATGGATAACTAAATATTTTAAAAAATATTAATTTATTATAAAAAATTATTTGATAAATATTTTTATTTTGTATGATATTAATTATGCTCCATTTTTTATCTTTATTAGAGTAACTTAGATAAAAAAATCATAATTAATATGATTTATAATAAAAGATATCTTACTATTTGGACATGATCAACCAATATTATAAATTTTGAACTTGATGAACATTACACCTATTATGCATGACTTGATTACATCATCATGCAAATGACTTATACAATTACTAAAAAGTTTAGAAGAGCATTTATTTAAAAAAAGTTTAGGAGGATTAGTTTGGTATACATTCGAGAATCTTTGGATAATCTTTTTATGGATTATGTTTTAACATATAAAAATCCAGTATCATCTTCTTTCTATATTCTTGGGCAGATACAAGGTCTTTGTACTTTATGATCTCTGGTCAGTCCATAGAACCAACAACCTATGCAAAATTGAGCAATAAGACAGATTCAAAAAAACTTAAAGATAAAAAATATTATCGTAAATAATTTTTATATTTTTTAAATTTCTCTTTTTTAGAGTTATTGATGATGAAAATATTTTTATCTCAAATAATTGACTATTTACAATAAAAAAAAAATTTCATCACAAATAATACATAATTTTTAATTTATAAATTTTTTATTTTTTTAATATATTAGTGATGAAATTTTTATCGTAAATAGATGAGTATTTATGATGAAAAGTCAATTTCCATCTTAAGTTCCTAATTATTTATGATGTAAAATTTTTATCGCTAATAATCTACAGTTTTTGAATTTTTAAAATTTTTCATTCTTTCCAGGTATTAACGATGAAAAATTTTTGTCGTAAATCATTATGTATTTGTGATAGAAATTAACTTTCTATCATAAAAATTTAATTATTTATAATGTAATATTTTTATCATAAATAATCTATACTTTTTAAATTTTTAAATTTTTTTTAAATATTAACGATAAAAATTTTTTATCATAAATAGCGAGTATTTGCGATGAAAAATAGATATTCATTGCAAATACATAATGATTTATGATGTAAAATTTTCATCACTAATAATCTATAATTTTTAAATTTTTAAAATTTTTTATTTTTTTATTTATTAGTGATGAAATATTTTCATCATAAATTATTATGTATTTATGATGAAAATCTACTTTCCATCGTAAATACTTAATTATTTATGATGTAATATTTTTTTCATAAATAATTTATAATTTTTGAATTTTTAAATTTTTAAATTTTTTTAAAATATTGGTGATAAAAATTTTTCATCGTAAATAAGATCTATTTATGATGGAAAATTTATTTTCATCGCCAATACTCCAGTATTCGCAACGTACCATTTTTATCACAAATAATCTATAATTTTTAAATTTTTTAAATTTTTTATTTTTCCAAATATTAGTGATAAAAAAATTTTATCGTAAATAAGAAGGTATTTGCAATGGATAATTAGTTTTCATCACCAATACTCCATTATTACGATGAAAAATTATCATCACAAATAATATATAATTTTTAAATTTTTAAAATTTTTTATTTTTTTTCAAATATTAGTGATGAAAATTTTTGATCGTAGATAACATATATTTGCAATGAAAAATAAGTTTTCATCGCAAACACTTATATTATTTATGACAAAATAATTTTCATCATGAATATTTAAAAATTTAAAATTAAAATAAATATTTTATTATTTTTGATAAAAATAATCATCATAAATAATACATATTTATGATAATTTTTTTTTTCATTGCAAATATGGAGTTATTTACGATAAAAAAAATTTCATCGTAACTATTTTATTATTAGCGATGAATATAATATTTCATTGTAAATAATCATATTTACCATGAATAGTGCTTCCATCGCAAATAATTTCATCGCAAAAACTCTTTTTTCTTGTAGTGAACTCATCAGTCGCATCCTCTTCTTTATTGAAATACTTATATTTCATCTACACTATAACATAAAAAATTATGTTGGTTCAAATAATTATTTTTATAATTATTAAAAATAATGTATTACTAGTGCAACTTACAAGATCACCAAACTATTTTGCAAATTTTTTCCTATGTCGATCATCAGTATCCATATTATTCTCTCTGCACGGTATACTCTTGTGCTCACTGCAACAAATCATGATTTTTTATTTTACATCGACATGAAAAAATTACATCGAACATTAAACAGTATGCTAAGATGGTACTTAATGAAATCTTCAATTTCTTCATAATTATTTAGAACGTAGAAGTGTACCTTGGATAGCTCATTCACGTCCATAAATTCATATATCTTTCCACCAATGGGTCGAACTATTTGTTTAAATATAGACAGCATCGGTTCATTATCACCCCATTCATGATCTGCATTATGATTTGTACAATTGAATCTTATTTCGATATCATCAAGATACATCGAGCAGAACGTGACACACTCCGTAGCTATGTATGCTTCCGCTATAAACCCTTCAAGTCGTGCTTTATTACGCACATACTTTTTTAGGATACATAAGAATCTATAAATAAAAATAAATTTAAATTTTAGAAATATATTTACATCTTATAACTAATATGATAAAGTGCATACAATTTCTTTACCTTTCAATAGGATACATCCACTAATAATGTACCGATCCAACCAAAAGAGTTTTCTTTGGAAGATAAATAGCTAGGTGCACTATAACATCAAAAAATGATGGTGAAAAAATTTTTTCTATCTTACAAAGAATGAGCACGATATCCTTCTCAAACTTCTCAAGTAGGTTAATCTTCAATTTTTGGTAACACAGTTCTCGAAAGAACACTCCCAACTCAATCAATGCAGTTTGAACATCACCACCCAAATAGCCATGCATGACCACAAGAAGCAAGCATTGCATCATCACATAGGAGTCATGACTTTTCATACCAGAGATATTATCGTTGTTATTCTCAATGCACCGTAATATGTTTGAAGCGTATATGTCAAAAAACTTTACGATTTTGAACCATCCACAGAAATTCTTCTTTTCTTCATCAAATAGCGAATAACATGCAGGTGGCATAAAAAATCTATCACCTCGATGAACTAAATACAACTTCGATCAGATTCTCATTTTCTACAAATCAAGGCGTGCTATTGTATTATTTTTTATTTTTTCTGAGATGTTCATAAATATTCTTCTCAATGTGCATTACATCCAGATTATGACGAAGTAGTAGCTGCTTCCAATACGATAGTTCGAAAAAAATACTTCGCTTCATCTAATTCAGCTCAGCTTCAGTATGCTTCCGCTTACGAGTACCTGATATTTTTTTAAATTGAATATTTTCAATGACTTCAAGTTGTTCTAAAACTTCTGCTCCACTTAACTCCTTAAGTGACGGACGTCAGTCAGACTTACCATCAAAGTATTGGTTGTAACAGATCTTCCAAGAATGATTATCAGGTAGAAACCACAGATGACCCATGAAATGTATTTTCCATCCATGCTTTAAATGTAAGAAGGATGCATTCTTGTTGTGTATTGGACATACCAGATATCCTTCGGTGCTCCACCCAAATAAGTTTCCTATGCAAGAAAATCATTTATGATCCATAAAATTGAAGCATACAACTTAAAATTTCTTCGACTCACAGAATCATATATCTGTACTCTATTTTTCCATAGCTCCTTTAGTTTATTGATTAACGGTCGTAGATATATATCAATTTCATTATTTGATGCTTTCGGATCCAGAATCAACAGTAACATAAAAATAAATAGTTCTTTCATGCACTTTCAAGGTGACACATTATATACAACTAGCATCACAGACAACATACTGTACGAAGTATTCAAATTGCCAAAGAAATTAAATCCATCTATCGCTAGACCAAGCCAGATATTGCGCAGGTCACTCGCAAAGTGCAGATGCTTTGCATCAAAGTCTTTCCATACTACGAAGTCAGTCGGGTGGCTAAGTATATTTTTCTCTAGAACGTGCTGCTTGTGATGCCATCTTATTTCTTCAACTGTCTTTGTGGATATATACAACCTTTGAAATCTTGAAATCAATTGAAAATACCTCAATATCTTTTGAGGTATCTTCTTTCCTTTCCTGTTATCGATTTCGTACCTCGGCTCACTGCATTTTGAATATTTAGTTGCCTGTTCATTATCCTTATAAAATAATATACTATTATTTTTGCAGGCATGTATAGGAATATAGCAAAGTCTTAATTTTCGCATGTATATTTTTGTTTCAGAATACGATTTCAGAAGTCTTTCTCTATCGGAAAGAGCTGCTTTAATCAATATCAAATTTTGGTTAAATGATTTCTAACTCCATCGGTTCATAGTTTTAATATGAAGCAATTTTATTAAAAACTCTAACTTGAAGAACTTTACACAATTTGAATAGAGTGGCTCTCGTGCATCCCTTACAAGCTTTACAAACTGTTCAAAAATTTCTTCTACCTCAAGCCGAATATTGTGTTTATGATCAGAATTGCTTTCAGATGCATTAGTTCTCATGCGTATATTTGAATAAACATCCTGATGTAAATCATCCAATAGTTCTCCTATACCATCATATTTGATAGATTCAGCAACATCACTATCATCTTCAGTATCATCATCGTCGCATACAACTTCATTCGGATCATCCTCCCCATGTCATATCCAGGAAGTATACTTCTTATCCATATCATAATGTAGCAGATGCTCCTCAACAAGTATTATGTGACGATATACCATATTGACACATCTCTTGCATGGATATTTTATCTGATTAACACTGTCAGCCTTATGCCGTGCAAACTCAATAAAATCTCGAACATCTTTTCGATATTCAGGCAAAAAAATATCTCTAGCATTCATCTAACTTTTGTTGATATGCATCTAACAACAAACATGAAAATCATTAACAATAAAAAAATTTTTAGTGGTATTCATTCGAACTGAATTTCGATCTAAATTTCAGATCGAATCCCGATCCGAATTTCAGATCAAATCTCGATCTGGATCCGAATACAGATCATTTTATATAAAACAGTACGCATTAAAGAATACAGACTGAACAGTAACACAAAAAATCTCTTTCCACCAATTTAATGAAGGAAAAATACATGATCCTATTCATTTCAAATCATTACTAGCAGGTGTGGTCCTATCCTATTCAGAAAAGTAATAATCTTATTATTGTTATTAGTCGATATTTTGTTTCATTATTGTAAAAATTTCGACCGTATCTCTCCATATTTCTTCAAGTATACGATGTAAATATGGTGCCTATGCACCCTATCCACCATATACCTGGAGAATAGTAGATAGATAACTGCTGAGTACCACATAATGAAATAAAATATCAACTATTAATAATAATAAGATTATTATTTTTTTAAAAAGTTTAAATATGGGATATCCAAGAGTCGATCTCAATCAAGATCGACTCTTGAACAAGAATCTACAGCTCAATGCAATTTAACTACCATCTCTGAACATACATTCAAAGATGGATTTTTAATTTATCAAAAAAGAGTAACTCTGCATTTAAATTTTTTTATCAAAAATTTCAATAGAGTTTTCTCTAAAATAAAAATATTTTTTTATATTTTATTATAATAAGCAAAAGCATACAAAATAATACATAAAATAATTAAATTATAATAAGCAAGAGTAATGTGCATTGTGCTAGTGAAACAAAAAAAAATTATAAATTTCAGCAGTAACATTAAAAAATTTATATAATAAATATAAAATAAATTATAAGTAGTTGAGCATGCAAAATAATATTAACATAAAATAATAACATGAAACACAATCTCGAGGGCCCGATGGTTTTTCATTTTTTCTAAAATATTTTTTACCTAAAAATAATAAATGATTTTTTATTTTTTTTAAATATTTTTTACCTAAAAATATTTTTTTTGTAAATATTTTTTTTCTTAAATGAAATCCAAACTCAGCCGCCCATGGCCCCGCTCCCACGACGCCGGTGCCGTCACCCACCCCGCACCGCCCGGCTCGACCCCTGCAATCCTCTCTCCCACAACACCGCCGCAATCATCCACCCCTCGTGACCCACCTCCTGCGACCCAAATCCCAACTCAAATCCTGATCAGATCCCGATCTGGATCCCAATCCAAATCAGGATCTCGACCCGGATCCCGACCTCGATCCAATTTGGATCATGATCCAGATTTTATTTTTATTAATCAAATAATAAAATATTTGATTAATATTTTAATTTTTAATTTTTTTTTAATTTTTTTAATTTTTTTCTCCATCGTTTCTTTCTTCCCTTCTTCCCTTCCTGTCGTCACCCACCCCTCCACGGCCGACCCCCTCCCCAGCCACCCACGGCCCCCTCCCCACCCCCGTGTCGCCCCTGGCCGCCCACCCCCACCCCTGCAACACTCTCCGTTGGTCGACCCCCTCCCCGGTCCTGTGTCACCTCCGACCGCCCCTGGCCCCCTCCCCACCCCTGTGTCGCCTCCGGCCACCCCCCGACTCCATCCCCGCCCCCATGTCACCCCCGACCGCCCACCCCCACCAGCAAACCCCTCCATCGGCCGACCCCCTTCCTGTCCTCGTGTCACCCCCGACCGTCCACAGCCCCCTCCCCGCCCCCGTGTCGCCCCTGGCCACCCCCCGACCCCCTCCCCACCCCCATGTCGCTTCCGGCCGCCTACCCCAGCAACCCCCTCCATCCCTCGAACCCCCAGCGCCCATGTCACCCTCGATCACCCACCCCAGCAACCCCCTCCGTCCCCCGAACCCTCGACCCCCGTGTCACCCCCAACTGCCCACCCCTGCAACCCCCTCCGCCCTCTGGTGGTCCGATCAACTAAAAAAAAGGGTTGGAAGAACCCTTACCTCTAGCGGATGGTGACGGCAACGGTGGTAGCGACGGTGGAGATGCGCTCGTAGGCAGGAAGAGATGAGGGGGAGAGCTTGGAGAGGGAGAGGGGAGGGAGAGATCTCGGTTAGAGAGAGGAGAGGGGAGAGGGGAGAGCTCGGAGAAGGGAGAGGGGAGAGGATTTCTTGTGAAGGGACGTCGAGTTGATGTCTAATTAATGCAGAACTATTGGCAACGAAAATTTTAACTGCTAATACTATTATTAGCAACGAAAAATTATTTTTGTCATCAATAATTTCTGTCAAAAAAATTCTTCACTAAAAAAATTTTTTCTAAAAAAATTTTACCCAAAAATAAATTATTGATGATAAAAAAAAATTTCATCGTTAATAACTCTATTAGCGATGGAAACCATATTTCCATCACTAATAAATACTGTCCAAAAAAAAATTTTTTCCTCTAAAAACTTTTCCTTTAAAAAAAATTTAAAATTATTTTTTCGATGAAAACACTTTTCATCACTCATAAAAAAATTTCAATTAACAAATTTTTTGTTCAAAAAATTGATTAAAATAATATTTTTAAATCATAGTTGTCGATAAAAAATATATTTATGTCATAAATATATTTTCTTAAAAAATTTCATAAAAAAATTTAAAGACAATTTATGATGAAAATTTATTTTACATCGCTAATAATTAAATATCTTTTCAATAATAATTTCATAAAAAAATAATTTTAGATTTTTTCCATCAAAAAAATATTTTCATCCAAAAAATTTAACAAAAAAATGACATTAAAAAATATTCATGATGAAAAATAAAATTAATTTTTCTTAGTCTAAAAAAATTTTGGTCTAAAAAATTTTTTCAAAATAATTTCATCAAAAAAATTAATTTTTTATTAATCAAAAAAATTTATATAAATAGTTAATTTATGATTTTTCTTCAAAAAAAAATTTTTTCTTCAAAAAAAATTACGTATATAAAAAATATAATTATGATGAAAAGTTTAATTTACGTCGCTAATAATTATTATAAGAACAGTTCTTTGACTTTCACAATAGAATTGATACTATGGGAGATCGATTGCTTTGAGATCTTCGATCTCCAAGGAGCTCGTTTTCTTCTTGGAGTCCTCATTCTGAAAGTCAGAGTACGAGAATATCACAGTGATTCTGAGATCACGAGAGAAATCCATCAAAATTGAGATTTGGAGGATAGGATAGAGATCGAAAGTTAGAGGTCCAGAAGCTCATATATTACATGCATGTGAGGATCGAGCTTGAAAAATTCATCAGAAATTGTGTGAGCATCAAAGATCTAGCAATTAATCAGAATCAAAGCAGACTTGTGGATAGTGCAAGTTGCGTTACAAAGTACAAGCTTATATTTATATTTTGCATTGCTAGAAAGATGAGTACGCGTATTGTTTGTCTTCTCATGATTGAAACTCTTACAGAGATACATTTGAGCATCGATCGATGCAAAAAGCATGGTATTTTTGAAAATCGTAGAAGTCATACTAAAATATGCTGCTTAACTATATAGTTTCTGTATGAAAGGAGGCTCCTTTCACGCAGCTTAAGGCAGATACTCAATCAAAAAGATTCATTGATATCACTAGTAATAGTGACAGTGATGAACAAATGAATTTTACGTCGTAAATAAACGTATAGCTCATTTTATTCAAAAGGATCTATTAATTCTAATCTGTGAATATCACCTACTTTCATATGATTTTTTCATATAAAAAGTTTGATCTTGATCATAACTCATATTTGCTTCTATACTATGTAAAATGATAAAAGATGTATACAGCTGCTATAAAAAATAGATGCAGTTGCCTTACATAAAATTAAAAATTTAAATTTTATAATTTTTTTAATTTTTTTTATTTTTTACATATTGACGATGAAAATATTTTCATCATAAATAAATATATTTATAATGAAAATAAAAGCTTCATCGTAAAAACTAATTATTTATGATAAAAATTTTCATCACAAATAATAAGAAACTTTTATTGTTTTTAAATTATTAATTTTTTTAAAATATTTATAATAAAAATATTTTTATCATAAATAATCGAGTATTTATGATGAAAATTTTATTTTCATCATAAAAACTATTTATTTATGATGAAAATTTATTTTCACAAATAATAAGCAACTTTTAATTTTTTAAATTTTAATTTTTTTAACTATTGATGATGAAAATATTTTCATCAAATATAATCACGTATTTATGATGAAAATTTTTTTCATTGTAAAAAATTTTTATTTATGATGAAAAATTTTCATCAGAAATAATGAGTAATTTTTGATTTTTTTAAATTTTTTATTTTTTTAACTATTTATGATGAAAATATTTTTATCATAAATAATCAAGTATTTCTGATGTAATTTTTTTCATTGCAAATACTCAATTATTTATGATGCAATAGTTTTATCATAAATGATCTGTAATTTTTGAATTTTTGAATTTTTTATTTTTTTTCAAATATTGGTGATAAAAATACTTTCATTGGAAATAAAATTATTGTCAATGAAAAAATATTTTTCATCATAAATACTTAAATTATTTATGATAAAAATATTTTCATCATGAATATTTAGAAATTTAAAATTAAAATAAATGATGTATTATTTATGATGAAAATATTCATCATAAATAATACGTATTTATGATAAAATTATTTCTCCATCACTGATAGGCAACTATTTATGATGAAAAATTATTTTCATCATAAATATGTTATTATTTATGATAAATTTTATTTTTCATCATAAATATAATTAGTGGTGATAAAAATATTTACGTCGTAAATAATTTCATCATAAAAATATTTTTTTCTTGTAGTGAGCGAGTAAAATCATCTATAAAAATAACATAATATCTAGAGCCATCCATAGAAGACAAGAGGATGAGATCCCAGATATCAGAATGAATAAGATCAAAAGGGACAGCAGTAGTAGTTGACTTAAAGAAAAAGATAAAGTGGATTGTATGTTTAGATAATTTGCAATGAACACAGCATGATTCTTTTATTATAGAGACAGAATCTAACAATCCTTTATTAATTAATTGAGATAATTTTGAAAATAAAAAATTTTGAAAATAAAAAGCGGATTTGAGACAGACCCTTTGGTTTGACCCGTGCAACCAAAATGGGAGAACCATCAGAATTGGAGGAGATTATCTTCTTCCGAGTTTCTTCAGCAATCAACTCAGAAAGGGCATTGTCAATAGATGAAAGAGAAGATCTTTACAGAATAGAGATCCAAATCACGAAGAGCAGAACTCTTCACGAAACTGATAATAGAGGTTAGCATCATGGGTCCAATTGGGCTCCATCAAGACAAATTGATCCCAAATCAGAGACATCTGAGAATGAAAATCAGCCATGGATTGCTCTGGTTGTTGCTTGAGATTGTGAATGTCCAGTTGTTGCTTGAGATTGTGAATGTCCAATTCAAGTTTGTATTTGAGGGTAAAATTTATTTGATTGTACCGCTTGATGTGGAAGTCCCAACCTCCTTTGTTGTGTCCAACTTGCTGAATTGCAGGCTGATAGACGTACTGACAATATTTGAAATTCATGCCATAATTTTGTTGTTATCAATTTTTCATTGAGCAAAAGATTCTTTAGGTTCGACTGGATATAGAATGGCACCAATAACATACTTCCACAGCCTTCGTCCTTTTAGAAAAATCTTCATCGTGAAGGACCATTGGCTGTAATTGGTTCCATCCAACTGGACCACAATTGCTTGAGCCACATCAGTCATTATGGATCGATTTAGTTGGGTTGATTTAGATGAGAGGCCTTAGGCAGAGAAGAAGAGCCGGGAGGTGCTAGATTTGGGTGGATTGGAAGAGCTGGAGGAGGGAGTCGGGGCCTTGTTCATAAGGTCCATGGAGCCAATTTAGAGGTGGCCAAAGAGGACTAGGTCGGCACGATGATGGAGAGATGGACTAGGTAGGCGAGCGATAGAGAGGGTGGAGAGATGGAGGATGATGGCACCAATGCCAAGGAGGTATTGGAGAAGGCCGGAGTGGAGAGGAGGGAGAGAACAGCGGCGGCGATGGCAAGATTGCGCTAAAGGAGGAGGCGACGGGAGAATCGGATCTCAACTAGTAGGAGGAGGCAGCGATCAGGATCTGGACACCATCGTAGGCGAAGACTGGCCAAACATTGGTCGGGTCGGCGGAGTCGAGGAGGCGAAGGAGGGGGGCGAGAGCGCTCTCCTCGAGGATGGTGCGGTAGGAGACGGCAGAGGCAGTGGTGATGAGGGAGACGGTAGCGACAGTCGGATGAGGGAGTGGGCAAAGGGGAGGAAGGAGACAGACGAGGGAGAGAGGGGTGTGGGGAGGGCCGGCGGTGGTTGAGAGATCAGGAGATAGGGTGGAGGGGGAAGTGGCGAAGGCTCGGGTTTGCCGAGATCGGGGAGGAAAGGAGAGGGGACGGCAGTGGGGCGAGGCTGCGAAGAGTGTAGGGGGCGGTCACGCAGGGTGCGGGAAGCACGAGAGGCGCTCGAGGTGGTGCCAGGGAGAGAAGGTGAGTAGGGGTGCCGGGAAGGGGAGGGGGGTTGGTGATGCCGGAGCCAAGGGAGGGGAAGGGAGGAGCTTTGGTGCTGGTCATGGGTGGGAGATCAGGAAGGCAAGTGGTGGGAGGAGAAGGAAAGGCAACGGGTGGAAGAGATGGTTATGGCTCTGATACTATATTGAAGATTAAAACTCTATATTTCATTATGCTTGGGATTTACCGCATTAAATATATATTCAAGATTTTGTACAAGGTAAATACCAACTCATCCATAGTAATGCCCAGCCAATACATCCCAAATAAGGACATCTTAAATATGGAGACATATCTCATAGCTAGCCCAGGCAATACATCCCAAATAGGGACAACTAAACATGGAAGCATATCTCTCAGTTAGGAAAGATGTTTAACAGATGCGAGGATCTCGAGGGGAAGCTATTATTCTTTATCATCGGTGGTAGTGGAATTTATTTGCGATCCAGTTCGTTGCGATATCCTCGATGGATTTGGATGCATTTTACAAGATGCCATTTTACAAACAAAACAAGAGCAGCTAGAGTGGGGGAGTTGGTAATCAATTCTGATTCTTTTGATATGGAAACTTTTCTCCGTGTATCTAAATTATGGGAGGAGACCATCGCAAGCAAAGCAATATAAATAATCCAGCTTCGCCTCTCGACCCAACCAGATGGGTGTTATGGACTCATGAGAGTCATGGAGTGGAAATCAACAGCCAACGAATTACACTGTCATTTTTTAAATCATGAGGCTTGATTCTGCTTGAAGCCATATTGCACAAACAAAAATCATATAAGGCGGGCACTATAAAATATCATACGAGATGCACTTTTATAATTTTCCACATTTTTTTAATATCATCTTAAAAAAATAAATTTAAAAATCAGAGAATTTTCATACTAATGGAGTCGGAACAAAAATCATATGGGACCACCACTATAAAAGTTCATATGGGGCGGGCTTTATAGCTTACCACATTTTTTTTAATAACAATCTTAAAAATAAATTTAAAAATCAGAGATCTTTTCTACTAAAAGAGTTATTAATTCTGTAATTAAAAAAATAAAATTTTCTTTCTTTTTCATTTTCAATACATACATATTTTTTAGCAATACATACTATATGGCCATATGATTCATACTAAATAAATTAATCATTAAATAAGTTAATGCATATCTACAAATAAATTGATATATAGTTTTCAAAATATGAAGTTCATTAATATATAGTATATAGCCAGATGATATATATTGTAAGCTTTTCTGATATACATCCGACAACGATCTAATACGAATATATAGATAAATTGATATATAGTTTACCATATTTAGTATTCACTAGTGCATAGTATATGACCAGTTGATGTACACTCAGTAAAATATTCATCTGACATCCCAATACACATCGTTAGATAAAGCGATACGTAGTTTTCAGAATATAGCACTCGTTATAAACTTGAGAAAGAAAAAGAATCTCAAGAAAGACCTCATGGATAGAAGAGATGGTGCATGGGGTTTAGAAGAGAAGAAAGAAACTCGAAAGAAAGTTCTTACGGATGGAAGAAATGACTTGATGAGGAAGATAATGGATGGAGAGATTTGATGAGAAAAAAAGGAGGATATGGACAATCACAAAGAATCTTTCTTAGGCATATATTTTGTTTTTTTTATTATTTTAATTATAAAATTAATAGACTCTATTAATAGAAGAAATTAAATTTTTATCTGATTTCTAAATTTTATCTTTAAGATATGAAAAAAAATGACATGAAACTAAACCAGTCCCATACGATAGTCTATAGTGTTCGTCTAATATGATTTTTTTTCCATGCATTGGAAGGAAGAGAGCATAGGCATTTATTACATAGCTTGCATGGCGCTCGAGGCATGCAAGCGGCCTTATTCTACTTTATTTATGTGGCAAGGACGTTCCTTCAGGTGTGAAACTGGTGAAAGCCTATTGGCTGGTAAGTTCCCATGACTAGCATTACCGTTGTCTTTCTCTAATCTAATATATATATATATATATATATATATATATATATATATATATTATAATAGAGGTATCTGCATTGACAGTTCTTCCGTCCATCATATATCCTCAAAAAATAGAAAAAAGGTCACCACGTGTCCTCGAAAAAAAGAGAAAAAGCCAGCAAAGGAGGAAAACCAATGGTGATACTGAAGAGGTCGACGTGCCGGCTGTCACACGTCGTCTCAATAACCTCCGCCTCTTCGTCGTCATTGTCTTCGATCAAGGTTTTGGCTATCGAGCTCTATGATGATCGTTTTCAAGGACGACACTAACGAAACCCTTAGCTAGATGAGCAGAGGTGGGGGCACCGTCTCTTAAAGATAGCGAGATCTGTCCGATCAAACCCCACACCAGATTGGGGCTATCAATTCATGCTGATAGGGGGATCGAACAGGTGAGCGATTTCTGCTCTGTCCAGAGCGGTGACCGTCCCATATGAGAGCTTCTAAGAATGACGATTTGGGGAATATGATACCTCAGCAGCAATTCATGGACGGTAAGGATATCGAGCTGAGTACATGCGGCGCACATCCTAGCATGGACCACATTCCATCTCGCCCCGAGGAATTTCATTTGATTTGGATTTCACATGAATTTAGGCTGCATGACTCATGCATTTGGGGTTAGGAATTTCCTTCCCTATCTTTTCCAGAATAAGAATCCACTCACCTCAATCATGCGGGCCCTGATCGATGGAAAAGGTATTCATGGCAGGCTCCATACCAATAGGTATGTTCCCGGGTCTCCAAGCTACAGTACACTGGGCCTTTGGGGACGCTTCAAACTTCAATTACCGATGCTAATAAGCATCGAAAAATAAATTCTTGATGCGATCTAAAGCGTCGCAAATGTGTCGGTAAATGAAGGGTTGAAAAAAATTTTGCGCAAAAGGAAAGCGTTGAAAAATTTTGAATATTTGCCAACACTTATGCGCATCGCTAAATTAAAAACATTGCCAATCCAAAAAAATATCAATAATTTTTTCACAAAGTACCGACACATAAAAATATCGCAAATCAATGAATTTGCCGGCGCATATGCACGTCGGCAATGTTTGATGTTCCTGACGCGCTAAAGCGTCGGCAATATTTTATTTCAAAAAAAGCAAATCTAAAACAACACAGATATGTACAAAATACATAGATTTGTTCAAAATTTTTAAAAAAATATAACACCAACATAACCACAATAAGCACATTATACAATATCACAATCAATATATAAATCTTTCTAAAATTTATAAGAAAACTCAAATATAAAAAAAAAAGTCATAACAAATACTTCATATTACATTAAAAAATTATGATTACATTATCCATAATTTACAATTCATAATCAAAGATAAGAAATATAACTCAAAAAAAAAAAATAGAAACATCGGTCTATCAATGATTTGTAGGAGCATGATCGTCATTGACTATATAACTGCCGGAACTATTGGGAGCCTACAATAAAAAAAAAAAAAGAATTCAATAGTTGAGAAATCATAATGCAAATTACATGATTAGGTATATAAAAAAATATAAATATGGTAAGATATGTACCCTAGAAAAGTCGATAAACATATGTAATGCAGATATCAAGTGATCAATCTAAGACCTCATGGTAGATATCACAGTATCATAGCTTTGTACGATTGTCCCTACCTGCACGTTCACCTGTGCCTCCATCCGCACCCATAGCAGCTTCTCAATCCGTGCCTGTAGCTGCTTCTCAATTCGTACCGACAGTTGCTCCTCAATCCGTGCCTGCACCTACTCCTCAATCCATGCCTGCACCTGCTCCTCAATCCATGCCTCTATCCGAGCCTCAAGCATACTAATATCCACATTGCTAGAGATCTCTGTAGTATGCTTCGTATATCGACGTACTTTAGATAACTGAGTGGGGGTGACTCCAACTCCATAACTCCTAACTCGACCATAACAATTCAATTCCAGCAGCTCTGTCATCACCTAAGCCTCAACATGACTGGCCTCTATAGATGTTGAGGACTCACCGACACATTCTATAACAAAAGATGAAGCTCTCTCCTATATTCAAATATATATATATATATATATATATATATATAAAATATAATATATATATATATATATATATATATTATATATATATATATATATTATTTTTAAAAATAAAATGCTTCATGTATCGACGTACTTTAGATAACTGAGTGGGGATGACTCCAACTCCATAACTCCTAACTCGACCATAACAATCTAATTCCAGCAGCTCTGTCATCACCTAAGCCTCAACATGACTGGCCTCTATAGATGTTGAGGACTCACCGACACATTCTATAACAAAAGATGAAGCTCTCTCCTATATTCAAATATATATATATATATATATATATATATTTTTATATATATATATATATATATGTTATTTTTAAAAATAAAACTATATATTGTTGCATTAAATGATTATCAATATATAAAAATATATGTCTCGACTTGTCACTAACAAAACAACCATCTTGATGAACATGAGTCATCCTGTAGAACTCCATCTGATCAGGCTCCCTCCCATGCTTGTCCATCTATAGAAAATATAAATTTGTTCAAATATGTAATACATAAATTTTAATTGACAAATTCTAATCATTTCAGTAAAATCTATAAGTATCATGATAAGGCTTGATGACATTGTTGATACATTCACTAACAGCTTAAACCTGTGAAGTCTAGTAATTAGCCAACAATAAAATCTATAAGCATGCGGTACATTATATTATACTATACTATAGTATAATATACATCACAAACATAATATGGTCCAAGATTAATACACCAAGGTTGGAAATGCCATAAAATCTCTGCATATGGATGGTCATAATTGGTGAAAGCTTTTTCAGCTCAGAGTTCCCAACCCACCTCAGAGTCCTAGAAAAGATGGGTGCTCCTGCTCCTCCTGCTCTGAAGTGAGCATGCCTCTATATAGGCCCCCAGACACCACTCAAGATAAATTGCCTGCTGTGAAAATCCAGCATCACAGCCACAGGTTAAAACAGTTGAAAAGGGCCTCTGTTTCAGGAAACAAGAACCTTTTGAGTCCACAGATTAAAGGATAGTACCCTCCACTCCCTAACTCAAAGCCTAAATCCTTTGCAAGGATGGTCAAAGAACCTGAATCAGTCCAAAAGATCTTGGCATTGCCCCTCAAATCATCTCAATTTATACCCACTACAAGTAATAAGCCAGATCTAAGTCTAAGTATTAGGCTTGAAACCACAAACAATAAACCCTAGTAAATGTGGGATTTGGTCCCAGTCAATCCAACTAATAAGAACTTTAATAATTTTATAAACTAACATCTTTAGAAGAATTGTAGACTCTAATCCAAGCATGGAAGTTGTAGGCATTGGAGAAGGGCGATTAGAGAGGAGGTTAGGATATTTCAATTGGGGAAGTTAGAGGTAATGACGGACAGTGCACAAATAGAGAAGGAGGAGGAAGCATACTTTAGGCCAATCGACAAGGTTAACAGCGATGGCAACAATATGGAGGAGGAGAAGGCACAGACGACGAGAGATTGGATCGGAGTTTGGGATGGAGGCATGAGAGCGAGAGGAGAGATGGATTTATGTTGACAAAATATAGGAGGCCAAGAAGTCCACTCGGGATCGACAGCAACGATGTGGAGAGTCGGCTATCAGGAGAGAGGCTGCTAAGGTTTCTACGTGAGGATAGAAGTTGGATGATATCAGGGGGACTTGAATTTTAATAATGCAGAACGGCTTCCGTCGATGCTAATCTACATCGTAAATTATCGATGCAAAAATGCGCCGCAAAATGCCGACATGCATAAAAAGCATCGGCAAATAGATGAACTATTTCAAAACTGCCGATGCGTCCCCCTAGCGCCAGCAATATTAAGTCTGAAAAAATAATTTTTTCTATGGAGAAGTACTACCTTGGGTAGTATCTAATTTAAGATATTCTAATCTAATATATATATATATATATAAAATAAACAGCACCTAAGCTTCTCTGTTCGTCTGCTTCATAGCTCGTCTAAGCTTTCTTGTTCGCTCACTCTCAAGGAAGAAAACCTCCCAGATGCTGGTGAGACTAAAGGTGATGGTAGCAAGGACATCGATGGTGCAGAGGGCGGTGGTCGGTGCAGTTGTGGCAGAGCAGGGCGCGAGTGTGCCAGTAGACAAGGGGTTGGCTGCATCGACAAGGGCATCGCAGGAGAGGCAAAGTCTCATCGTGTCGACTTAGTAGTCGAGCACTACCGCCACCTCACTATAGTGGTCGCAAAAGGATGCCCATCGATCACCACCGCCGTCCCCCAATTTCGGCCAAACCTTAGAAATCTTGAAAACCCGAACTAAGACCCTAGAATTTAGAAAGAATCTCTCTCTTCTTCTGTGATGGGTTGGACGATGTCAAGATCCGAGATGGAGAGTGTCAGTTCTAAGGAGAAGAGGATGATCGAGTTGAGGAAGAAGTGGACGAAGTTCTCGTGCGTCAGCCAGTAGAAGTCCACTACTCTACCGCCGTTGGGGAGCTTCTTTCGTCCGACATCGGAGCCTAAGCTTTGCTATTTGGCTACTCCAAGCCTCCCACCCAATTCAAACTCCTAAGGACAGAAAAAATGAAGAAAAAATTGGGAGAAAACATAGTAAAAATCTGTGAAAACAAAGGTAAAGCCTTGATTGATCATTTTTTACCTTTCCTTTCATTTTTTTTTTTGGAGATCAATGGGGAAGGAGAGAACCTAAGGGAGATCGGAGAGGTTTTTTCTAGAGCATATGGGATTTTGTGTGAGGTATGGCGGTGTGAGTTGGTCCCTTGAGGTTTTGAGAGCTTAATCTTGGTAGAAGCATGATATTTTGTAGGATTTTGGGATTTTTAATCGAAAGATTTTTCTTTGGCTACAAAATTTTCAATTTAGGATCTGTTTGGATGGTTGGACCAAAAATCCTATGGGATTTATGGTCTAATCATAAAGATACTAGATTATAAGTAGATCAGGCCTTATATTTATAAGTATTTATAATCATTTTTGAGTGGGCTAGTCCGGATCCCATAGGGAGAAAAAGATGATCTACTAAGGTGATTATTTTCTTCCTATAGGATTCGGGCCAACCCATTCAAAAATTGGTTCTAGATATTTATAAACAAATGACCTGATCTGCTTATAGTCCATGTGAAATTCTTTGTACACCTAGGTGGTGCAGAACCGTGTGCACCGTCTGTAGTGATTGGCTCACGCATGGGGTTGGAAAAAAAAAATTTTTTCGC
Organism: Elaeis guineensis; assembly: GCF_000442705.2. Taxonomy (NCBI): domain Eukaryota; kingdom Viridiplantae; phylum Streptophyta; class Magnoliopsida; order Arecales; family Arecaceae; genus Elaeis; species Elaeis guineensis. The sequence goes on from NC_026003.2 coordinate 101,393,493, forward strand.
ACACCGCACTCCAGTTCTGCGCGTGAGCCAATCACCGCTGGTGGTGCATGCGTTTTGCACCACCCGCGGTGCACAAAAAATTTCTTTATAGTTCATTATTTTTGATGTTTGGGCCACAAATCTTATAAGATTTTAAGCTCAACTATCCAAACAGGTCCTTATAGATTTTTGTTCTCATGATAATATAAATATGATACCAAATCCATAGTGTGAGACCTAGGCTAAGTTCCATCTTTCTGAACTATCATGTGGTTATATGAGGATGGCGAACTATGGACGATCTGCTGTTAGGCAACTGAATTCTAACCTTTGTTCCATGTCTTTTCATTTCCCTCTTCCTCCTCTCTCTCTCTCTCTCTCTCTCTCTCTCTCTCTCTTTTGGAATAATCTTGGAGGTTGGCTTCAGTTTTATATTAGATATTTATCATATATTTTTTTTCTAATTTTTTCTCTATTTTTTCTATCCTTAGCCTTTTTAAATTGCATCCTGCATACTGCGTAAGTTGTATGCTAGTTTTAACTTTAAATATATGATCCAGACATGGATTGACTTCATGTATTTTGCTCGACCAAGGTGCTGCAACCTTTCTTTTCCACTTGCGCCTTCATGTTGACAGAGCTTAAAATTACCATCTTTATAAATTTACCTAATCTTTCAGAAGGTTTGGTAGACTTAAATAGTCCATTCTGGTAAGAACACATAACAAGAGATAAAATTATAAGCATGGTGGTTGCTAGGTCATGGTTAATCTAGTTTACCTCACCTGTATGTGCATGGTCCAGGCCCAAATAAGCCCAACAGAACAAACTATGCTACCGGTTCAATTAAGCCAACTAAAATCCGATTGACTCCAATTCATTTTGGAGAGGACCGTGCATGGATTGTGTCCAGTCATTTCGGACCTAAACCTAATTTGAATTAGTTTTCTAAAAGTAAAATCAAAATTGAATTGACCATTAATAAAAACCACTTGAACTGATCCAAAAAATTCAGTTCGATATATTGGATTGATATTAAATGGGCTGAACTAAAATGGCTTGGCTAAGTCTGAATATAAAAAATTTCATTTTATATAAAGTTGATATTCGGTAGACCAGACTAAATGGGTTAGCCTAAGTCTAAACATAAAAATTTTATTTTATATATCAAAATATAAGAAAAAAATACAATACGGGTCGGGTCAGGTTGATTTACATATATATTTTTGTTTATACACATATTGGTTGGGTTGACTTGGGTCAGATTGGATCAGTTTGAATTTGTTTTCTAAAAATTGAAATCAAAACAAAACCAAATTTATTAAAAAAAATAATATAAATTGAACCAAAGAGACTGGTTTAGGTTAGTTTCAAAGTTAGACCCTTCTTTTGCACCCTCTTAATTTTGGAACCCAATTCCAGTATATTGAATAGCCTTTTGGTGCTAAAGTTTAATTTTTGAATGGCTTTCTTAGCATATTTTCCATTGTAAATTTCTCTCAAATTAATTAGTTAGTTGGTAGCCATGTAGAATTTTAAACTCCTTTTGCAATTGCATAGAGTTGGGACTTGCTCCATGCTATACTAGACTTGCATAATAATAATTGTAGAGTTTGAATTTAATACATAATTCAAGAGAATCTAGTCTTAAAAGAGTTTATCCAGATTTCACTTTCACCACCCTACTGCAAATTTGACATTCAATGCTCTAGCTAGTTCTAATGTCAATAATACCAAGAATCGATAGCAATCTATTGAGACACTATGTGACACTCATAATTTGTGATCTACTATCAGTCTGATGTTGAGAATATTAGATAGGAGAAAAGCAGAAATTGAATTGAACTAGTTTTAAAATTTAACCTCATCCATATGTACATAAGAGCTTACAATCACATAACAAAAGGGATGGAGTATAATTACTCACTCAATGTGAAAAATGATGTTAGTGAGCAGGCTATGCATGGTGTAAGAGCCCATTTTGAAGTGGGCTTGGTTTGGCTTTGGTTGGCTTGGATCGGTCACTGAGGATGCCCAGTACATGATAGGGGATAAAGACTCCAAACCAGTTTTGATCTTCCCCAGGTCCATTAAGGATGACGGGTTCTAAGGCTTGCCAAACTCTGGTGAAAGCCTTAGGATCATCGATAAAATGCTCTCCTCTCTTCTCTCTAGGCATTACTCCAAGTCCCTGAACAATTGTCGGCAAGATCCATCTGGTTCCTTTGATTTTGCCATTGAGTGTGCATGGTAAGCCATAGTTAATTCATCGTTGGAGCAAGGTAACCTACCCGAACCACTATTCTATACCTATTCCCAAGTCCCTCAGCCATCGTTGATAGCCAATTGTCATCGATGGTCATTGGATTTATTCCCTTCTCTTGTTTCTTTTTCTTCTTTTTGCCAAATTGGCTGCTAACATTAGACATGGCAATGGCCAAGTCGCCATGGTAGTTGCCACAGTCAACGACCGCCACAGGTCACTGTTGGGGATGTGCCAGGCCCAAAAGCCCTCATTCTTCATCTCTTTTGAGAAGAGAACCATGGTTCTCTATCTTCTAGATTTCTCTCTCTCTATTGCCCTCTCTCTCCTCTCATTCTCTCTCTTTGTCACTTTTTCTCTCTCTAGATGTCTTAATGTGCCTGAGGAAAGGACTCAATATCTTGTAGACTGGTTAATCCAATGAAGAGGTCTTGGGCTAGCATTGTGCATCTTTGGTCTCCAATTCAGTATTGCATAATCAAGGATCCCTGGTTGGCATTATGCAGCCCTAGGAGGAGTGTTTCGGACCAACCTTGTTATATTTATCTTCCCTAATCCATGAATGTTTATGATTATTTTATTATTGAGGTCTACCTCTGTTGGTGAGTAACTGTCTAAGCAAAAAGGTATTGAGCAAAATACTTTATCTCTAAATTCATAGATTGAGGAGTGGATTGATATTAACTATACTTGAGCTTAAAACCAGTAGAGGTGATGATCTTTGTTAGGATTTCACGCCTCGAGATTCAGCCCACATTGAGCCCACAGTGAGGTTCGCGGCGAAAAACGGAGTCCAACGAGACCAAAATCACCTGAAATGGAGCTCGGATGGAGGGGATACGAGATTTTGAAGTCGGCACGAGAATCGAGGTGGCGGAGGACCGCCTGCGACCGGCGGCGGGCGGCAGCGATGCGGCCGCAGGCGGTGGCGCGCGGGACGCGCGACCCAGGCCCGCGGCCCAGGCGGGCGCTAGGCCCAAGCGGGCGCGCGGCCCAGGCACGCGCACGGCCCAGCCGGGCGCGCGGCCTAACCGGGCGCGCGGCCCAAGCGCGCGCAGGCCCACGCGCGCGAGCCGGCCCAGGCCCAGGCGCGGCCTGCTGGCCCTTTGCCCCAGTCCACCGTGGACCGGGCGGTCTACGGCTGGGCCTGTGGACCGCGTGGGCGTTTCCCACGCGTTTCACTCGGTCCACGGTACTATTTCGTGGACCGATCGCGATCGGACGGCCCAGGGAGATTGCGGTGACGATCCGACGGTTCAGGAGGTTGATTTGGCTTGTTTAGGAGACCAAAACCTAATCTAATTAGGTTTTAAACCATGTTTAAGCCTTTAAAAAGGCCTGTGACGAACAAACAGAGGCAGTGGTTCGGTTTTTCGCATCGTACGGAGCCGTACGAACCTGATTGAAGAGAAAGAGGCGAGAGCGCTGAGAGAGAAGGAGCGGGAGGCTCCTGGACAGCGGTCGCCAGGTACTTCAGGGGTTCAGGGGGGTCTTCAAAAGAGAGAGAGCTTTTGTGAGGGGAACTTCAGGTGAGAGAGAATTGGGTGTACAAGGGTTGAGGGTGAGGTCTCCTCTTGTAATTTTTTTTTTCATAGTGAAGTTTGCATGCCCCGTGGAGGCGAGCCCTTTTGTGGCTGATCCACGTATTTTGATTGTTTTCTTTTTGTTTTATTTTTTTTTGTTTCTGCTGCATCGCGTGGTACTGAAAAGATCTTGGGAGGTGGTGTCCTGGCCAGACATCCACCCAACAAGTGGTATCAGAGCAAGGTTATACAAGGACGCAGATTGCAGTGGTGGTGAGCAAGACTGAAGATGGAGAAAACAGGAACAATCAAGATGGAGATCAACAAGTTCGATGGTAAGAGCAATTTCTCCTTGTGGCAGGCAAGGGTGAAGGACCTGCTCATCCAACAGGGGTTGATCGATGCCCTCTTGTGCGATGAGAAGCCGACCACCATGGAGGTGCGGGATTGAAAATGGCTACAGATGCAGGCGGTGAGTACCATCCGCATGTACCTGGCGGATGAGGTGGTGATCCATGTGCTGAGCGAGACTTCCCCGACGGTGCTGTGGTCGAAGCTCGAGGAGATGTACATGGCGAAGTCTCTCACCAACACTCTTTTCCTTTGGAGGCAGTTTTACCAACTGTGGATGACTGAGGGACAGAGCGTGCAGGAGCATCTCAGCCACTTCTAGAAGATCCTCACCGACCTTCTCAGCGTTGGCGAGAACATTAAGGAGAAGACCAGGGTGCTGGTTTTGCTGGCGTCGCTTCCCCCTTCGTACGAGTCCTTGGTGACTGCTCTTCTAGTGGGAAAGAGCACTATCAAGATGGACGAGGTCACTGCGGCGATACTTCAGAACGAGGTTCTCAGGAGGGAGAACCCAGCTTCGAGCTCAGGTGGCGGTAGCTCAGCTTTGGTGGCTTTTGGAGGAGCAGGAGGCGGTAGACGGAGCGACAGGAGATCGCAACGAGGGCGGTCCAAGTCCAGGAGGGACTTGAGCAAAATCAGGTGTTACCGGTGTGAAGAGTTGGGGCATCTAGCCAGAGATTGTCCTCAACTGAAAAATCGGACGGTGGCTGCTGTAGCGACGGCCGGCAACGATTCAGATGGAGATGTCCTGGAGATATCTGACGAGGTATCTACTTCTTCCCAGCAGTGGATATTAGATTCTGCATGCCCCTATCATGTATGTTGCAGAGAGGAGCAGCTTGACTCCCTAGAGAACAGTGAGGGCACTGTATATCTGCCGGATGGATCGAGCTGTGCGATTAGAGGCATTGGGACGGTCAGTTGGAGGACACATGATGGTGCAGTGAAGAGATTGAGGGAGGTCCGATACATATCTGATTTCAGGCGGAATCTTATCTCACTTAGCAGACTGGATTCGAGAAGCTACAGGATGGTAGCTGGTGGAGGAATCCTGAGGGTGCTACGCGGCGATAGGATTGTGCTGAAGGGGAAGAAGGGGAGCAGAGGACATTATTACCTGGCAGAGAGCCCAGTGCGAGGTGGAGCTTCGGGAGCCAGATGGAGCCCAGAGCGAGGTGGAGCTCCAGGAGGCGGATCGGGCACGAGACAGGAGACTCGGGAGGATGAGAGGCGACGTCGCAAGGTGAGATTCCTATTGCCGCAGGATGATGCCCCGAGCAGGTCTCAGGTTAGGAGGAGCACAGCATACGACGGAGATGGGATCGAGCAGCCTGGGTCGACTCCCATGTTTGTCCATCTATGATCAGCAGGCGATTGCCCCAGGGCATTGGGGCGAGGAGATCCAGAAGCTCTCAGAGTTTGAAGGAGGCCGAATATCGAGTCGAGGTGGAGATTGTTAGGATTTGATGCCTCAAGATTCAGCCTACATTGAGCCCACAGTGAGGTTTGCGATGAAAAATGGAGTCCAACGAGACCAAGATCACCTGAAACGGAGCTCGGATGGAGGGGATACGAGCTTTTGAAGTTGGCACGAGAATCGAGGTGATGGAGGACCGCCGGCGACTGGCGGCGGGCGGCAGCGACACGGCCGTAGGCGGTGGCACGCGGGATGCGCGACCCAGGCCCACGCGGGACGCGCGACCCAGGCGGGCGCGCGGCCCAGGCACGCGCGCGGCCCAACCGGGCGCGCGGCCCAGGCGCGCGCAGGCCCATGCGCGTGGGCCGGCCCAGCCCCAGGCGCGGCCTGCTGGCCCTTTGCCCCGGTCCATCATGGACCGGGCGATCTACGGCTGGGCCTGTGGATCGCGTGGGCATTTTCCACGCGTTTCACGCGGTCCATAGTACTATTCCGTGGACCGATCGCGATCGGACGGCCCAGGGAGATTGTGGTGACAATCCAACGGTTCAAGAGGTTGATTTGGCTTGTTTAGGAGACCAAAACCTAATCTAATTAGGTTTTAAACCATGTTTAAGCCTTTAAAAAGGCCTGTGACGAACAAACAGAGGCAGTGGTTCGATTTTTCGCATCGTACGGAGCCGTACGAACCTGATTGAAGAGAAAGAGGCGAGAGCGCTGAGAGAGGAGCGGGAGGCTCCTGGACAGCGATCGCCAGGCACTTCAGGGGTTCAGGGGGGTCTTCAAGAGAGAGAGAGATTTTGTGAGGAAAACTTCAGGTGAGAGAGAATTGGGTGTACAAGGGTTGAGGGTGAGGTCTCCTCTTGTAAAATTTTCTTTTTCATAGTGAAGTTTGCATGCCCCGTGGAGACGAGCCCTTTTGTGGCTGATCCACGTTTTTTGATTGTTTTCTTTTTGTTTTATTTCTTTTTTCTTCCTGCTGCATCGCGTGGTACTGAAGGAATCTGGGGAGGTGGTATCCTGGCGAGACATCCACCCAACAATCTTTATACATGATCACCTAATTTATATATATATTGATATCATGTATGATGGTTTTGGTTTTGCACCGATGCTTATTGTTTGCTGCATGATTTGTTGATATCAATATATAATATCTTATAACCGCCACAAAAAAATTATATTTCTATAATTATAATTTTAAAAATTATAATACAAGGTCTATAACATTGTGATGTTGTTTAAATATTGCTAAAATTTTTAATATTATGATGATACCTTGCAAGAACAATTTTCTTTGATTAAATAGAACTTAATTGATAATATATATATATATATAATATATATATATATATATTGTAGAATACTAGCTATTTGTCATAAAATAAATTTTGCCATCCAATACATCGTTATATAACAAATAGTTTGTATTGTTAATCATCTATAGTTGATTTTTGTGATAAATTAGTATTATTGCAAACTAATTTAGATTTTTCATGATGATAATATATTATTACTAGATTTATATTTAAATTTCTTAGAAAAATATATTGCATAAAGGTTAAATATGGGCTAAATTTTATTGGGCTAAATATGGACTATGTATATATATATTATGCATGCATGCAGGTATGTATGTATACTTAATAAATTTTATTGGGCTAGGGTTCTATTTGGGATTGTTGTTGGTACTAAAGCTTTTAAAGCTTTTGAAAGCAGAACTTTTGAGAAATAAAGCTTTTAAAAGTAGAACTTTGATAAAAAACTTTTTGCTGATTGGTAATCAAATTTGTAGAATGTTAATAAATATTTGATAATCAAACTGATAAAATACTTTTGGTATGACAATGGTAATAAAAGAAATTATATAGTATAATATAGAGAAAATTCTAGAGATATGCCTCCAAGTTAAGATGTTTTACACTTAAACTCCAAAAATTTAAAAAAATATTAATTAGCCATCAAAACTTTACATTCATTATAATATAGCCCAATTGTCTTTCTCCATTATAAAATGTTATCATATGAACATCACATGATGATTACTAATTGTTTATAAAATTTCAGAATTCTCCTGTTCCCTAACTTTGCAAAGAGGGTATTGTCTTGGAGAAAATTAAAAGGAGTACTTTGAGATTTGTGCCAGTAAATGAATGACTCCATCCTTTTAAAATCTATGCAAGTGAATGGATGACAAAGATCAGATTACTTTAAGATCTATACAAATGGATGAATAATGAAAGATGAAGTACTTTAAGATCTATATAGATAGATGAATGACAAAAGAGAGAGTAATTAATATCTATGCAGGCATATAAATGATAGTAGATATAGTACTTTGAAATCTATGCATGTGAATGGATGATAAAGAATTGCGTACTTTACGGATGGATGATAGAAGGTGAAGTACTTTGAAATCTATGCAAATGAATGGATGACCGACCATTTTGAGATTTGAGCAAGCAGATAGATAACAAAAGATGGGGCACTTTAATATCTATGTTGGCGGATGGATGATAGAGGATGAAATACCTTGAGATATGATAAAGAATAGACCAATTCGAGATTTGTGCAAGTAGATAGATGATAGAGAATAGAGTGCTTTAATATTTATGTAGATAGATGAATGATTGTGGATAGAGTGCTTTAATTTGAGATTTATGTAGGAGAATAGATGATAGAAGACTGAGTACTTTGAGATCTGTATAGACGAATGGATCATAGATGAAGCATTTTGAGATCTATACAGATAAATGATCATAAATACAGTGTCTTGTGATCTGTACAATAGATGGATGATAAAAAATAGAGCTCTTTGAGATCTATGCATACGAATGGATGATTGATCAGATTGGAGAACTTTAAGATCTATGTTGGTAAATGAATAGCAAAAGATTTGGATGCTTTAAGATCTTTACAAATAGATAAATGATAGAGAATAAAGTGCTTTGAGATTTGTGTTGGAGATGAATGGCAAAGAACAAGCATCTCTGAAGGAAGGGTGTTGTTGTCCTTTTTCTTATTTTGTTAATGGTATTAGAATTTAGATAAATTGCTCGGCTACATTGCAACAATTTTGAAGTTTTGATGGCTAATTGGCATATTTTAAATTTTTAGATTTAAGTATAAATAAACCAAACTTGAAGGGGTGTTGTGTAATTTTTTCTATAATATAATATATTTATAGTATCATAATATACATGACAAGATATTATATATATTAATAGTATACCATATTAAATTTATATTTATTCATAGGCATTTTGGTCATCTTAAAAATTTTATTAAATCTAAAACAACTTCCTAATATCTATTAGAAAGTATTTGAGAGAGAAGCTCTAAATTGGAGCTTCTTCCAAATAGATATTTTGAGATTTTTGGCAAAACTAAAATAACTTTTAAATTTTTTCCTAAACATCACTATACCATCTAAAAATATTTTTGAGAGGTTAAAACGTGCTTTATGATGCCTCAAAAGCTTTGCCAAATAGGGCATAAATATGCTAGTTTCAACTTCATTTGTCCAGATCTATTTGCTGGATGAGTTGCATGATCGGTCAAGCTAGATAAATAGTGAAAGAAACATTTGGCTTGAGATTTTTAATTTATTTTATGATAGTTGTAAATATATATGTTAATAATTATTAATTAATTAAATATATATTATAAATAATTTATTAATATAGAGGATAATATCTTTTACCTCTTTTCTTAAAAAAATTATCTTTAATGTTTATTGGTTATTAAAGAAATGGTAAATTTAATGAAATTGATTATATATTATACTTTTAAAAACAAGAGAATGGAATTTTCTATGAAAATAATTAATTACTAAAATTAAAATAACATAATATATTTGAAATAAGTATATTTATAATATGAATAAATTTTGAATAAGTATATTAAATTATAACTTCATATTAGAATCTAATGTTATCATGATGGTTAAGTAGTAAGCAACAATCGAAAAGGGATAATAATTACTCATTTTTAGCATTGATTTATAAAAAAAATTGATTATACATGCATTATTAATTTATACATCAAATATTTGATTTTAATTGTATCTTCAGGGTCGTAATCACTGCAATAAGTTATACCGATGACTTGTTATATGATGATTGACTCAAGAGACAGCTGCCATATTGCTTATATTGGTGGTCACCAAAGCTGCAATGATAATTCTTAGCAATGACATTTGTTGCATTAATTTACTAATCGTCTATATAAGTTTTACCAATAATTTTCTATATTTTTTCTATAGTTTTAATAGCTGCTATAAATCTTTTTTATAGTAGTTAGGGGAGGATTCCTGTTAGCACCCATTAGAGATGTTTAAATTTGTGGAATTTATAATGGAGTAGTTTTGACATTCTATGTTCCCATGAGATGCTAAATTCCAGATCTTAAGAGAACAATTAATTTGTTACTGATCACAATGTGCAACTGATCATACTTGTCACATTACATAGATATAGGTAACCTATGATCCTAGCCTACTGTAATGCCTTGTTTATCATATGGAACAGTCATGTAGAAAGTTTGGTCACTTTCAATATTTGGAATGGTTTTCCATCATAAATACTTGGAATTGTTACCGGGAATTAGAAAATCGGAGTCCATATAAGTTTCTACCTTTGCATGCACTTCCCCTAAAATAGGCATCCAAGTCCATTTTCGCATAGCACCAAGAAGTCAAGTTTAGAGAACACAGTAAACATGCGACATAGTCAAGGCGCCTGCTAAATCAATTTGCATGATGGACCTTGTTCTTCTGGTTGTGATACATATATGCGAATCCAAGCACCAAGGCTATATCAGACCTTCAAACGGTCCCAGGAGCGTCGGCCATTACCCGTCTGCTATTAAATATGTCAAAGTGTATTGTAGCAGGAGTCTAAGTTCAGGATCGAGTGGATGATTTTTACATAAGAAAGGCTTGGTCTACACCAAATCTTTATATAAACATTGCGTGTCGAGTTGACCTGCCATATTTTCTGTATCTCGTATTAGCAAGAAAAAAGATCTCGGGATAAAAAAGATCAAGTTCTCGAAAAAAACGAAATAGTTGGCGTACGACGACATTCGCAGCTTCCCTTTCCATCAACATAACATTTATTTAAATCCAGAAGCCCATTTATTTTGTATTACATATGCATACAATTACAGTTGAACACACAGAAAGAAAGAGCTCGTGGTGCAAGGAGGATAAACGGGCAGGGCTTCAGGTAGCTGTAAGCCTAGGAGTTAAGGGTGGCCCCCACCCCCACTCCCATAACCAGACCCATATCCGGAACCGTAGCCGGACCCAGAGCCAGAGCCTTCACCGCCACCGCCACCCCCGCCGCTACCACTTCCATATCCACCACCATGGGCACCACGCCCTGACCATACCCAGAACCACCGCCGGACCCATATCCCGACCCACTCCCACTTCCACTCCCACCACCGGATCCACCGCCACCTCCACCACCTCCGCCACTTCCATACCCTCCACCATTGGACCCCGATCCACCTCCTTCACCATAACCAGACCCGGAACCATAGCCAGATCCGGAGCCATTTCCAGAGCCACCACCCCCACCACCACCTTCACCACCACCGCCACCTCCACCATCAGCCGATGTCAAGAATCGGCTTGCCTCAGAGAGGCTAATGCTTAGCAATACTATGAAGGAAAGAGCAACGAGCTTAGTACGAGCCATAGTTGCTGAAGGAGTGGAGAAGGAATGAGTTGTATGCCAGAGTGGAAGAAGGCGTGGGGATTTATAGAGCTGGATGCACGACTATTAAGACATGCAAGCATCCCAACTCCTAAATTTACTTATTTACGCGGCGAGGATAAGGTTTCTTGTTTGAAACAAAGAAAGGATTTATTTGACTCATGTTATTGAATTTTTCATAGATTTCTGTTTAGTGTACAATGGACCGGTGGATTTCGTCGTCGTTGCTTGACCAAGGTGCTGCTGGCCGTGGTTTCTCGTCGGCAGGCCCTGTTTCTGGATCCTACGTGCCTCAATTGTTGACGAATTGAGTCACCACCTTTGAATCATGGGTCCATCCAGGTATACCTTACGTGTCCCTCCCCTTGTTTCACAGGTTTGGTCATTTCAACCTGTCCACGAATTTGTTTTAAGTAGAAATAATGAGCAGTGGGCTACTAGACTGCCAGAGTCTAGCTTGTGCATGCTTGGACGGAACGTTGAGATGAATTGCTGAAAACCTTGAGCTTGGTGGTTACTTTCGTTCTACCTAAAGTGTAGTCCAAAACAGGCTGCATGACAAGTATTTTTTACAATAAAAGGGGCAGCTTCATGGTTGTGTTTCCGCGTTGATTCTAGATGAAGGAAGAATTTTTTCGTTTACTGATGGCTCTGGTGGTGATTCAGCTAGCGTAAGCACTGCGAGGCATCCTGCAAGTGGAGTCCAACCTAGAAATGCTTTAGCTTGTATATTTTAGGTGGGGATGCTTGGTTGGGGGAACGGTGGCTTGGAATGGAAATTAGAATGAGTGATTTTTATTCCAGCTACTTGGTTCTTATTGCGGCCAACTTTCTGTCGCCTGTCGTCGATGAAGAGCATCTGTAAAACAACATCCTCACATATCGGAGTTGTATCTGGCAGAGTCTCTCCGATACTTAAGTCAGAGAGGGGGTTGGTGAACAGCTCGTAAAATATCAAGAGTAGCAGAGTTTTTAGTCCAGAAGTATCTTACCGGTGCTGCTTACTTATCCTCCTTTTATAGATGATTCTGATATAACCATCGAGCATGTGTCCCGATTTTTATGGCACTAAATTATCGGGCCATTATTATGGAGTTAGTGGATCATTAATTCTCACTAATTGTCGTGACACGTTGATAACTATTTACAATGGTTAGGATGTGTTGAACAGACAAGCCGACTGTATGCCGGTAATACTGATAAGTCGGTAGAAGATCCGAATGTCCATCGGCTGATAACTCTGATATGCCGATGGTCTTCGATCAAAGGCTTCTTAAGTATCAGTTGTTGGTTGGTAATAGCCGACTCTTGGTCGGTCACCCGATTGTAAATCGGCATAATATGTTCAATCAGCTGATGTAGAGTCGAAGTCGGGGTTAGTTAACTTGAGTTGAGGGTCAATTGACTTACTTCAACAGTTGCCCCCCACTTTCAAGTTGAAAATGGCTTGACATGTATTTAATCACATGGCCTGTCACATTGGACGAAGGGAGTTGCCACATGTCACCTTGAGCCCCGACTTGACTGTTAGTCACTTGAGTACGAGGGTTCTTCGACCATTTTGTTGCTTCTGTGGCTACAAAATTATTATTAGGCTGTTACATTGATAGGACAATTCAGTATCAAATGTCTGTATCGAACGTCATTTCAGGAAGATGATTCGACGTCGGACGATATGATTCTGACAAGTAGATTTCGTCCACATGTCAGAATGACATTGGACTGGAGCTGTTCACGTGGATAATGATGACGTAGCACGATCAGAAGAAGGTGCATCGAACCGTCCGATTAATGGTCGGTCCAGATGTTACCACGTGTCAACATCTGGTGAGACTTCGATTTGATTGCTTCCATCCTGACCGTTGAGGGATCCTATATATATACGATCGCTTTCGGCCAATCTTTTACTTTTATTTTGTCTTCTTTGTAGAAACTCTATCGGAGGATCATCCCTGTGTCTAAAGACTTCTTTCCTTGTCTTCTTCTTGGAGTTTCAGGTTAAGTATCCTTCTTGGGTTCTTTGTTTTCTTTAATCTTCTTCTCTTATGGCTAGGGCTTCTTTTTCAAGGGATGGTCGATCGGAGAATCCGAACGACGACTCCTTATCGGGTCCAGAGATGGAGGCTTCTTCACTTTCGAAATCAAACGTTGAGTGACTCGGGAGCAATATCGTATTTCAGAGCAATATCAGCTCTTTGCACTTGGTACCGACGGTCGGATGAATTCTCCTCCTTCGGGCTAGGTGGCCTTCTATGTCGAAAACCTTCAAGCGGATCTTTGATTTTCGATTTTGAAGTTTGTCTGAAATATTTTGGATTATTATGGTCTTTGTCCTGCCCAGTAGGCACCAAATTTGGTTCGGCTAATAATCAGCTTTGCTTTGTTGTGTCGGTTACTACCGATCGAACCTCATCCTTCCTTTTTTCGTGCTTTTTTTGTCCTTCAACCTCATCTAAAGGCCAAATGTTGGTGGTTCTTCAACCTTCGAAAAAGCCTTTCCTTCATTGCCGATCTTCCATCGTCCATTTATGGATGGAAGAATCAATTCTTCTTTGCTTCTTCTTCTCTTCCATAGGGCTTCCCATCCTGCTGGAGCGATCCAAGGATCAGCCCCAACGATAATAGCCGGATGGAGGTCGGTGATCGAGAGGACTTCCATCGGTTGAAGAATATGGTGGTCCCACCGCAGAGAAAGCTTATGACCGAACAGGCTCTCTACGATGCCGGCCTCAGTTCGGTCACCTCTCTAGGTATAGTATAGTCGGTCACTTCTATTTTTATTTTTCTTTTGTTTGCTTATGATTGTACTGACTTGTTCTGATTGCAGCCATGCAGTCGAGGGCGTGAGTATCGAGCGCTGACATTCGTCAGCATGCTGCCAAGAAGAGGACAGTATCTGAGGTTGGACCTTCCCAACCATCGAAGAAGGGTTGAGCTTCTACTTCTGCACCGACTGGGGAACTCGATGCACCATCTGCATCAGTTTTTGAGCTAGTTTTGGCACTGTCGGCCCTGACAGTGCTCCCGACATGCCGTCAGCTGAAGTAAGAGCGACAGGTGAAGATGGAGTTGCCACAGTACCATCGACAGCTCCATCGACTGAGGTTCGGGCCGAGGTGGAGATCACGATCGAACCTGAATAGTCAACGGCTGTGCCAGTCGCTCCTTCAACGAGAGTTCCATGCACACAGTCGAGTTTCAGTTTCTCCGCACTCAAATGTGGGGCTGCTGATAAGAGATCGGGGAAAGGCACCGACGACTTCGGCAAATGATGCAATGTCTGCAGGCCATACAGTTCACTTCGACATCAAAGTGTCGGAGGATGAGTCGGCCTTGGCTGATTTGACATTGGTCAGATGGCTCATCCAAGCTGCTCTCCTCCCGATCGATCGAGAGAGCAAGAAGAATCAAATGGTGGCCAAGATGTTCTCATCCTTCTATCCGATGATATTTGGGATAAGTTCTTTTACTCTTCTTTTTTTTTTTGATCTGACCCGACTTGTCTTCTACCTATAGTTGGTCCACATATATTCAATCTGGAGGCTGGCTATGGGAAGGTTGCGACTTCCGTCGAGTATGGATGAATAAAGTAGCAGCTGCCGATGCTGAGAAGGCGGCTACCCTGGAGTAGCTTCAGTCGACAGCCGAGCGGGAGGCTAAGCTTCTGCAGAAAGTCTCTCATCTGTCTGATGACCTTCAGTCTTCTGGAGTCGAGCTTCAGTCGGCTCGTCAAAATATCTTGACTCTTGAATCACGAATCAAGAGAAAGAAACATTCCATTGACCGGCTTCAATGGGAAAGAGACGGATGTATCCTTGAGCTCGAAGCGGAACATGGACGACATCGGGCCAGCTTGGAAAGATTGGCATTGGCCGATGAGGAATCATCTTCCGCAAGAGTCGATGCAGAATTAACAAGGACAGAAGCAGAGTCAGTAAAGGAGGCTTTAAATCGGGCAATCGAAGACTTCAAGAATTTGGAAGAATTCAAAGAAGACATCTTCGAAGGTGGTTTGCCTCGTACTGCGTCGGATACGAAAACGATCGAGATATGGTCGGAAAATTATACCCAAACCTTGACTTGAGCAATGTCGCCCCTCCAGCATGGAAAATGGAGCTACTGAAGAAGATGCAGTGCCGACTGAAAAAAGGACATCGATAGCACTGGAAGTCATCCAAGTCTCTGATGCCACTCCAAAACAAAGAGACGAAGGCGAGACTGATGATCGGTGTAATTTTTGTTTTCTTTTGTAATTGAATTCTTGTAATCGGACTTCGGTCTAATATTGTAATCGAACTTCGGTCCAATTTTGTAATCTTCTTTTCAATGAAATAAATTTTTTTTTCTAAGTACCAATTCTCTTTTATATGTTTGTAATGTTATTGAATAACTATTTAGTTACCAAACATCAATCGACGAACCGAACGTTCGATAATAGTTGTAGGATTATCCATTAGTCGCATATCTATTTAAGATACTTATAAGTATTAGGATAAACGGTGATAAGCCGAATACCCTACGTTCGATTTTTAGTCAGATTAGTACGTCAAGTTGTTTGATAATCGATGGCAAGCCGAATATCCTTCGATGACCGTAGTCAAGTCGGTATGATCTCAATCTGACGTTGATCATATTGGCATAATATTTCACTTAGTTAAGACTAAGTCGGTGTAATAGTCTTTTGACTATAATCGGCTTTTATAATGGAAAGCTGAAATATGTTTTGTACCGAGACATAGTCGGTGTTGTGGCTTTTACAGTGAAGCTAGTAAAAGCTAGTATAATTGGTGTCGATTTTTACAATGAAAAATCAAGGTAGATTCTATATCGAGATATAGTCAGTAGTTTGGCTTTTATAGTGAAAGCCAAAATATGATCGATGGTTGATAGAAATTGACCGTTCACTTATCGGTCCAAAATTATTTCGTAGTTGACCCAAACTCGTGATCTTGAAGTTCAGTATTTCATTTCGAATAATGTATATATAAAAAATTTTATTGATGATACATCTTTAAATTGTCAGCATTTCATGTTCGGAGAATAGCCGACCCTTCAAGAGTTTCTAGCCGATATGCGTCCGGTCTGAATGTTTCAGCTATTCTGTAAGGTTCTTCCTAATTCAAAGATAGCTTTCCTTGATCCAAAAGTTTCAAGATTTTTGCTTTTCTTGAGACCAAGTCTCCTGGCCGGAAGACCTTCGGCTTCACTCTTGCATTATAATATCGGGCTATCATTTGCCAATATGCAACCATCTGGACTTGAGCTTGCTATCAGATTTTTGAAAGTAGATCTAGATCGGCTCTCCGATATTCAAAATTGCTCGATTCACTATATTGCTCAACCCTCGTTGATGGCAATCTGATCTCGAGTAGGATCATTGCTTCTGTTTCGTAAGCCAAGTTAAATGGCAATTCTCCCATCGGTATGCGAGGAGTTGTTCAGTACGTCCATAAGATCGGATATAGCTCTTCTACCCAGAGGCCTTTAGTTTCATTCAGTCGGGTTTTGAGTCCATGCGAATCATTCGGTTAGTTACCTCCACCTCTCGATTGGATTGTGGATGGCTGACTGATATGAGTTTGTGCATAATGTGAAACTTTGCACAAAACTCTTTAAAGTTTTAATTGTCGAATTGCCGACCATTGTCAGTGATAATGGTGTGTGGTAAATCGAATCTGCATATAATGAATTTTAATGAAGTCTTTCATCTTACTTTAGTAATTTGTGCCAGAGGTTCTGCTTCTATCCATTTGGTGAAATAGTCGATGGCGACCACTATGAACTTCCTCAGATCGGATACCAGAGGAAAAGACCAAGTATGTCGATCTTCCATTGTGTGAAGGGCCATGGTGCGATAATTGATGTTAGCTGACTTGCCGGTTGTCTGTATATTTGCATATCTCTGACATGGTTCACACCTTCGGACAAGTTCAGCCGCATCTTTCTTCATGGTGGGCCAATAATATCCTTGTCATAGGACCTTGTAAGCTAGAACTTTACTCCTCAAGTGATTTTCACAAATCCTTCATGAACCTCCTTGAGTACATAGTCAGTATCAGTTGGTCCCAAACACTTCAGTAAGAAAAGAAAGAACGACCTTTTATATAAATGACCATTCATTAGAATGTATTGAGAGGCTGTCTATCTGAGTCATTTGGCTTCTGAGAGATCTATAGAAAGAGTCTCATCATCAAATACTGGACAATCGGATCTATCCAGCTTGGTTCAACAGTGAGTTGTAATACTTTCTCAATTTTATCAATACTCAGCTATTCAAGACATTCAACGAATATTCGATCCAGTGAGTTGAAGGAGGTAGTTGTGAGTCATGAAAGTACGTCGGCTCGAGTATTTTCAGTCTTCGAGATATGAAAGATCCAAAAATATTTTAGAGTTGATGCAAGATCCTTCACCTTTTAAAGGTATTTCATTATAATAGGATCTCGGGCTTCAAATTTATCGTTAACCTATCCAGCAATTAATTGTGAGTCAGTGAAGACCTTTAGACTATCGATTCGAGCTCCTTGGGATCTTTAAGCCGGCTAAGAGTGCCTCATATTCGGCTTGATTATTTGAAGCTTTGAAATCGAATCAAATGCGTATTCGATAATCACCCCTTCAAAATTTGTAAGAATGAGATAAGCTCCACTACCTTATGCATTAGATGCTCCATCGATATACAACACCCAAGTCGACCTCAGGTCAGGTTCAAGAGTCATGGCTTGCTTTATTGTATCATTAGTTTCATTCTCAGGTTTATTGTCGGGTATTGTACATTTGACGACGAAGTCGGTCAGAACTTGCGCCTTCATTGACGGATGTGGACAGTATTGTATGTTGAATTCACCAAGCTTTACTACCCATTTTGCCATTCGACTCGATGTATCAGGTCGATATAATATCGCCTTCAATGGCTAATCTGTCAAGATCACAATTGGGTGTGCCTGAAAGTACGGACGAAGCCGTTGCGATGATATGATCAGAGCTAGATCATCTTCTTCGCTCTTGAGTACCTCACTTCGGCATTATGAAGTACCTTGCTAGTGTAATAGATCAATTGTTGGATTCAGTTTTTATCTTTTTGAATGAGTACCGAACTGACCGCTTTTGTTGAAGTTGCTAAATAGAGATATAGTGTCTCTCCCACCCTCAGTTTTGTCAGTAATGGTGGGGAAGCAAGATATTTTTTCAGATCTTCAAAAGATTGTCAGTATTCATTCGATCATGAAAAATTCTTTGTCTGTCGTAGGGTCTTGAAGAAAGGCAAACATCTTTCAGCTGACCTAAAAATGAATCGGCTAGTGCGGTGATTTTTTCATTGAGTTGCTGTATATCTTTCTTCGAGCTTGGATGCTTCATGTTGATGATAGCCTTTATCTTCTCGAGATTAGTCTCGATTCTTATTGTGACATAAAAAATCAGAAAAATTTTTCGGAAGTCACTCCGAATGCACACTTAGTCGGGTTCAACTTCATCTGATGTCGTCGAAGTGTGCTGAAGGTTCTTCCAGATCCTGAACATACTCTGAAGTTTGGAGACTCTTCACCAGCATATCATCCACATATACTTTCATTTTTGCCCGATTTGTGTCTTGAAGATCTTATTGACAAGCCGTTGGTAGGTGGCTCCGATATTTTTCAGACCGAAAGGCATCAATTTATAACAGTATATGCCTTTGTCGATCACAAAAGCTGTGTGCTTCTCATCTTCAGGTGCCATCTGAATTTAATTGTATCCGACGAAAGCATCTATGAAGTTTAAAAATTGGTGGCCTGAAGTCGCATCAACCAATTGGTCAATCTTTGGCAATGAAAAGTTGCCCTTTGGATAAGCTTCATTCATATCTGTATAGTCGATACAGATTCTTTATTTTCTATTGGCCTTTCTCACCATCACTATATTGACGAGCCAATCGAGATAAATAGCTTTTCTAATGAAGCTTGCTGTGAAGAGCTTGTCGACCTCTTCGTCAATGACCTTTTGTCTTTCAGAGGCAAAGGGTCATATTTTCTATCTCACCGGTTTGATATTTGAATTAATGCTGAGTTGGTGAGTTATTATCTCTGAAGGGATGCCTGACATGTTAGTGGCCGATCAAGCAAAAATATCAGTATTTGCTCTCAGTAGATTTATTAATTGTTGTTGCTTTGGATCAGACAGCTGCGATCCAATTTGGACCGTCTTCTCAGGACTTCTTCTTTTAATGGGATAAAAACTAATTGTTCAGCTAGTTCACCCCTCTCCTGATTCTCTCTTTAATCCAATTTATTGATGGGCAAAGAGTCTTTAGGTTTATTATTTTGTGTGGAGACTAAGAAGCAGCATCGGCAAGCTGTTAGTCTCCACGTATCTCTCCGACTTCATTTTTGTCGAAAATTAATCTAGTAGATGATATGTCGAGATCACTGCTCTTAAAGTATTAAGACTAGGTCGTCCGAGTATGGTATTATAAGCGAGAAAACTCGAACAACCATGAACGTCACAAGAACAGTACTCTGCTGTGGTTCAATTCCTGCGATCAAGGAGAGAAAATTTTTCTTCCACAGTAATGGCATCTCCAATGAAACTAACCAATGGTATTGAAATTCTTCTGAGTCGATCAGTCGGTATTCGTATTCGAAAGAAAGTCGAGTAAAACAAAACATCGATTGAACTTTCATTACTTACAAATTTTTTTTTACATCATAATTGGCTATCATTGCCGAAACAATGACAGTGTCATCGTGAGGAGTTTGTATTCTCCGAACATCTTCTTCTAAAAAGGTTATCACATTATTGAGTCATCGTCTCTTCGTCGACTCTTCTTCAAAAGTTGCCCCAAGCTTGGTCGCTCAGAGATTATGTTAATCACCCCTGCAGTTGGCTGATTATTGATAGCCTCTCAGTTTGCAGCTGAGGTCATTGGTCGGCAAGAGGTTGAGTCGGTTGATCCCTTTGATACTTTTCGAGATAGCCTCGTCAGATCAGAGCCTCTATCTCATCCTTGAGCTGGATGTATTGTTCGGTATCGTGACCGTAGTCATGATGGAATCGACTGTACTTCCTCCGATCATGGTTCCTCAATGGCACTTTCATTGGTGGGGGGTGTCGTAGGTATTCTGCTCCTTCGATCTCCATGAGAATCTGCGCACGAGGAGTAGAGAGAGGAGTATAGGAGTCATACCTGCCATAGTTCGGCTTCAGACTCCGTCGTCGGGGTGAAGCTTGCTTATTAAGAGGTGACCGACTTGATTCGACCGGAGCTTCACTTTTCTTCTGTTTCTTCTTCTGACCCTTACTTTCTATCTGACATCGGTCAGAAGCAGCTTCATCCGCATGAATATACTTATACGCATGCTCAAAAAGTTAGCATAGGTCCGGGAGAGAGTCTTATCCAATGAGTAGGCGAATCTAGATCCGCTCAGACCTCTCTTCATGGTGATATAGTCATATCTTCATTGAGGTCCCTGACCTCAAGTGTGGCTGTGTTGAAGCGAGCCATAAAGTCTCTTAATGTCTCAGTCTCTCCTTGTTTGATCGAGAAGAGACTATTGGATGTTCGTGGCAGCCTTTGGCTAGTGCTGAAGTAGGCCATGAAAGAATGCTCGAGCTGCTCGAAGGAGTCAATGCTTTCCGACTGAAGTCCAGAATACCAGATTCGAGCAGCTTTCTAAAGAGTTATTGGGAAGTCAATGCATAAGAGGGCGTTGGTTGCCCCCTTAATCATCATGAGAGCCTTATAGCTCTCCAGGTGGTCGATTGGATCATGGAGTCGTCGTATGGTTCTACCTGTGGCATCTTGAATCGAAATGAAATCGACTCGTCCAAGATGTGCTGGGAGAGAGGCTGGGCAGTGTGGAAGTCATAGTCACCAGTAGACTTTCGACCTTCCACCTGAAGTCAGGCAAGTCGGTGGTCGATTTCTCGAAACTTACATTCATAGTGTCTAACTGCCGTTGCTGGGAGACTCCAGGGGTGGAACCTCCCGACGAGCTTGAAGGAGAGATAGAATGTGTCCCCGGCCATTTCTCCTTCCTAACACTGTGTGGATGGGAAGGAGAAGGAGAACGACATGAATGATGGATGGCACAGTGGAAGTATCGAGAATGCAATTGTTTATCTCGATGGGAGTGTCAAGACGGTCGCTCTGAGGAGGAGGAAGGTGATCACCGTGGAGGACGACGGTTGTGCCTAGATGTCACCGACTGTGCCACTTGTTGCTCCGCTAGTGGTTGCTACTGCTGCTGAGTTTGTTGCTGTTGGAGGCTTTTGACCGCCTCCGTCAAAACATCATCTGCTGCATGAGTGCAGCGATCTAAGTGTCTGTAGTGACCACAGGATGCGAGGAACTGGGCTCGGCTACTGGAGGTGGGGGAGGAGTATCTTCCGGTTGGGAAGAATGTCTCGTTGATCCAGTTGAATATTGAGCTCTGATTTTCGACATGATTGACTGTAGTTTTTCCCCTACCTGGCATACCAATCTATTGCGGCAACTCCCTATCGCCTGTCGCCAGTGAAAAGTACTTACAAAACAATGTCCTCACATATTGGAGTTGTGTTCGATGGAGACCCTTCGATGCTTAAGTCAGAGAGGAGATTGGTGAACAGCTCGTAAGATGTCAAGAGTAGCAGATTTTTTAGCCCAAAAGTATTTACTGGCGCTGCTCACTTATCCTCCTTTTATAGATATTCTGATGTAACCGTCGAGCACATGATTCCTTTTTGTGGCACTAAATTATCGGACCATTATTATGGAGTTGGTGGGTCATTAATTCCCACTAATTGCTATACATGTTGATAACCGTTACAATGATTAGGATGTGTTGAACAGATGAGCCGACTGTATGTCGGTAATACTGATAATTGGTAGAAGATCCGAATATCCATCGGCTGGTAACTCTGATATGCGATGGTCTTCGATCGAAGCTTCTTAAGTCATCAGTTTTGATCGATAATAGCCGACTCTTGGTCAGTCACCCGATTGTAAGTCGCGTAATATGTTTAGTCGGCCGATGTAGAGTCGAGTCGGGATTAGTTAACTTGAGTCGGGGTCGATTGATTTGTCCCAAAGTTTTGATTTCGATTTCGATTCCAAAGTGGAATAAAATGATCTAATTTATCTAAAATTCAATTCTCATTTTTTTTTATGAATTCAAATTTTTATTCGAATTTCAATTTAATTATGAATAAATATTTCAAAAAATTTAATCATTTTAATCTATTTTAATTTTAATTTGACCGCGAGCCAAGCACCTTAGTGTTAGTTTGCAGGGATGGTCGCAGTACAAGATCGAATCGTTTGGGAGTCAGTTATATATAATATTATACGAGGGCAGGACGGCAGTATTCCTCTTTATAACCGGCACCCAAGTCTTCCTAGATCAGCCTTGACTGCATTGTTGGTGCTTACCATTTTCTGTTTGTCCTTCACGCAAATTTTTCCGAGGAATACGTCTCTGTATAGAATTAGGCATTTCTTCTGCACACGGAGATGGTTGTTTCTGTGCACATTAACCCTGTTGGTACACATTTATATAAGAATAAGGACTAAATTAAAAGGGCCATTGATGATCCAAGGGACAGACCCCATATTATCAACCGTTCCATTTAATGCCATAATTTTATTTAACCAAATTTTCAATTTATTCAAAGAGGAAAAAAAAAAAAACAAACAACGACTATTGATTTGTATTTCTACCCCTATATTAATATAACACATAAAACTGGAAGGGAAGCAAGCCTATGCAAGCATGGTCGTATCCGGGAAAGATAACAATGGTTGAAATCACTTGTAACTGACTTTTGGTTTTGTTTGGAAAGGATTTCTATTTTTTCCCCATGGATTCATTGAAAAATCTTGTTATAAATGCTTGGAAAGGTATCATGGCTGCAATTATGCAGTTCAATGCCATTAAACTGTAACTAGGATTTCGCTGTGTTTGTTTGGATTGCCTTCATAACACTGAAATTATCTTTTTTTGATAAAAGGGGAAGCGAAATGCCACCCTGAATTTATTAAGTATGCGTAAGTATTAATGGTAGACTTATAATACAAGCAGAAGGCCAGGGCGAGGAGAGGAGAAAAAGTGAGAAGAGTGCTCATAGGACAAAGTAGTTGAGAGGCGAGAATGAAGCTCAGAGGACAGAACAGAGGCTGCTGAATGCCAAACTACAGTGTTTGGTATAGATAAAATAAAGCTCAGCAGACTAACAGAGCTTTCCAAAAGCAGGTTCTGCAACTCTGAAGAGAAGAAACCACAAAATTGAATCCACCATCTGGGACGAGGAGGAGACATTCATTTGAAGGGGAGCTAGATAGAGATTTCAGCTTGTCCCATAGTCTGCTGTGACCATGCATTGTTTTATCATTGCACAGATGCTCCCAAAGGTGGCGAGTGTAAAGGGTCCTTTGTAACACACACAAAATGGAGGATTCTTCTTTAGGAAGATTCCCTCATTCCGTTTACGCCAAACCTTCTAACAAAGTGCTGCCATTAATTGATCACCAGCTCTTCGAGTCTGTTTCTGAAATTTCTGGCACCTCCAACCAGTCCATATGTCATGAAAATTTGAGGACCAACCCCGGAGATGTAGCAGAATTTAGCATTGGTCCATAAGTTTCGGGCAAAGGGACATTTAATAAATAAATGAGAAATGTTTTCCTCCCTTGCACCACCAAAAGAACACAACCCGAGCTACTCTGCCAACCTTTCTTTGCAAGGACCTCCCCTATATGCAACTATTTGTTCGTCGCAAGCCATAAGTATACATTAATATTTTTGGGGATTGCAGCCTTTATAACAATGAAATTATCATCCAGCTCTTCGGACCTTTGGAAGTTTTCCCCATTTCTAACTTTTTGATAACCATGTAGCTGACCGGCTAGCAGGCAGAGCTGCAAATATGGAAGATAGATTTAAACTTTGAATTTAAATGGATGAATCTCCGGTATATACTGAGGTTATGGATTTGTATGTCCTTAAGGGGATCTTCATCCTTCTTTCGATGCTCTGTTTTTCTCAAAAGGAAAATGATAAAGGAAGTGGCATCGGACGTGGCATCCGCACATGGACGTTCATCGCATGATGGATGGTCGCTATGCATACACCGTACAGTGCACAACAGAGAATTCGAGCTCTTTAAGTGGGTGAGTTCGTTAATAACAATAAGAGTTGTTTACGTTTGTGGAATTAATAATGGAAAAGTTTGGGCATTCCACGTCGTCATGACATATTAAGCTCTAAACCTTGAGAAAACAACAAATCTGTTAATGATCACATTGTTCTACCGGTGCCTCTCACATTGCATATATGTAATCCAAGACCCTAGCCTAGGTACTGGAATGCCGTGTTTATCATCTGAACGTTGTTGTATAAAGTTAGGTCACTCTTAATATTTGATATGTGTTGTCAAGAATTGGAAAACCGTGGCCAATATAAGCTTCTACGTCTGCGTGCACTGCCCCTAAACTAGACTTCCAAGTCCATTTACGCACAGCACCAAGAAGTCAAGTTTTAGCGAACATTATAAACATGAAAGATAGTCAAGGGGCGTGCTCGATCAATTTGTTAGATGAAGATGTAGCAACTAAGAAAGCATATTGAATCCTTGATTGGTAGGAATGTTCTTTGATCAAGCAAGTACATGATGAAGAATCTTTACGAAATATGGAACTCCGGCAAAATTATGATTCAGCGTGACAAGGTTTTGAGTGGAAATACACCCAGTAAGATTGGGTTTCAACCTATCAAAATCTGTCAATGTACATACTTTTTTAGAATTCCCTAAATTTCAGCTGCAAATGAAACACTGCTCTAGGGAGTTTAGCTCGCATAAATGTAGCGTGTCTCAAAAATAATAAACCTATTTCATTATTTAGGCCAACGAACCAAGTCAAGGTCCTACGTTTTACTTTCTCGTGCTTAATAACTTATGCATCCGTCGCAAAAATGGCCAGGAGATCTGTTTCTGGTGAGCAGAATTCTTTGTTTTAGATGGAGAATGGAAAAGGTTATAATTTAGTTTGAGAACGAGGGGCCCTTACATTATTTATTTTATTTATTGCAAGCAGGACTTTTCTCAAAAAGAAAAACACGTACAGCAAAACAGACAGAACAAGTGATAGAGATAGAATACACATATGGTGTACAGCATGCAGGGCTTCATGCAGTTAGAGGTCTAGGATTTAACGGCGACCGTGCCCCCCACCACTCCCATACCCGGACCCATAGCCAGAGCCGTAGCCTGACCCAGAGCCAGAGCCCTCACCGCCGCCGCCACCCCCGCCACCACCACTTCCGTATCCACCACCATGGGCACCACCGCCCTGACCGTACCCGGAACCACTGCCGGATCCATATCCTGACCCACTCCCACCACCGGATCCACCGCCACCTCCACCACCTCCGCCGCTTCCATACCCTCCACCGGAGGCTCCTGATCCAGACCCATATCCAGAGCCCGATCCACTCCCCGACCCATAGCCAGAGCCGCTGCCTCCACCTTCTCCACCACCGCCACCACCGCCTCCGCCATTTCCATACCTCCACCACTGGACCCTGATCCACCTCCTTCACCATAACCAGACCCGGAACCATAGCCAGATCCGGAGCCATCCCCAGAGCCACCACCCCCACCACCACCTTCGCCACCGCCGCCACCAGCCGATGTCAAGAATCGGCTTGCCTCAGAGAGGCTAATGCTTAGCAACACTATGAAGGAGAGAGCGACAATCTTAGTACGAGCCATGGTTGCCAAAAGAAGTACCGAAGAAATGATATGTGTTGAAGGGAAAGACAGCACGGATATTTATAGAGTCGCATGCGAGACGCCTACACATGCAAGCATACTAATTCTACTTCATTTACGTGAAGTGGACGTGGCTTCTCCGGTGAAACGAGGGAACAACAGGACTACAGCGTGTTATTTCGCTACGTCACCGTGTTGTTTCACTAACCTTTGCTTTAAATTATGATTGCTTGGAGGCTAGCTAGACTCCACTAGTTGCTGACCGAACAAGGTGCTACGGCCCATGTTTTGTTGTTAGTCGGCAGACATATTCCTGGTCTTACGTGCCTGCATCGTTGACGCAGTTTCCAACTTTGTTAGTTAATATTATTTTTTAGAGTTTGGTGGATATCACCTTTTCTTTACAATATTCACATTGTTTTATGTAACCTCACGAAGAATTGTTAGATTGGCGATCGTCCATTCTAGCTCGTAAAAATCAACAAGCATTAAGTTTGATACCAGCTACACTGCTGAGGACCTTATTGCGGATGGTGGGACGAAGCGAAATAAATCACCAGAAACAGTGGACTAATGTTCAGATATCCTGTAATAAATTGTTAATCCAAAACTGTGTTATCCACAAAAGAGTTTTGGGATGAATCAACAATTTTTTTTTTTTTTCCTGCAGTTGGATTTAGAATGACGGGCTTCTCTGATAAAAGAAGAAATACTAAAGAAGTGAGAAGGAATGGAAAAGAATGAGACCTTTTTTATTGTAGGTGGATTGATTACGTTCCTTGTAATATATATATATATATATATATATTATATATATATATATATATATATATATAATATATATAAAAAATATATATATATATATATATATAATTTTAAAATTTAATTAAATTATTAAATAGATAAAACAGAATAATAACTAACTCTATCAAGATAACATCTTCATCTCTATCTATCCAAAACTACCGAACTTGAATTTCTAATTTAAAATTAAGTTTATCTTTTCAACATCCCCTTTAAACTTAATTCTCTTTCATCAATGACTCTAGATGAATCCTTCAATTTGCAAAATATTTTAAAATTAAGAGGCTTTATGAAAATATCCATAATTTGGTCTTCGGACTTGATGAACTCCAATTCTATCTCATTCTTTTTGACTTGATCTCGAATAAAATGAAAACGTACATCAATGTGCTTGCTTCGTTCATGGTAGACTGAATTCTTGGCTAGTGCAATCACTGATTTGTTATCAATACAGATTCTGATAGCATCATCTTATGGTTGTTGTATTATCTTTAAAAGATTTTGAAGCCATATGGCATGATATATATATATATGAAGAGGCTGCAACATATTCATCTTCACATGTTGAAAGCACTACTATCGGTTATTTCTTCAAAATTTATATAAATACAGTGTTACCCAGATAAAATATGAATTCAATCATGCTTTTCCGATCTTCTAGATCTCTATTCCAATCACTATCCGAGTAGCCAACTAAATGGAAATCGTTAGAAACTGAATATAATAGTCTGTGATTGAGAGTACCTTTAATGTAGCGCATAATTCGCTTTAGAGCCTTTAAATGTGTTGACTTTGGCTCCTCCATAAAGTGACTAATTAGCTTGATCGACACTATTTAAGATGTTGGCCTTGTGCATGTTAAGTACCTCAAGCTCCCAACAAAACTCTTGAAATATATCGGATCAACTATCGCTCCATCATCGTACTTTAATAATTTGGTCCCACATTCAACTGTGGTGTACAAATAGGCTTGCCATCTTCCATTTTGAATCTTTTTAGTATCCCCTTCACATAGGCCTCTATTAAAATTCCCTCCTTGCTTTGTATGACTTCAATCCCAAGTATGATATAAGGCTACTGTCCGTCATCTCAAACTCTCAAATTATGGTTTGCTTGAATTCTTTGAACATCGCCAGATTGTTTTCTGTAAAAATCAAATCATCTACATAAAAAGAGATTTATAAACTATCCTCCCTATTTTTATTGGATTTCATGTAGAGGGTACTTTCATATAGGCACTGGATGTAGCTATTTTTCTTAAAGTACATATCAATTCTTGCATTCCATGCTCTTGGTGCTTTCTTTAGACCATATAATACCTTGTTTAATTTGTAAACCTTTGATTCATGCCCCTTTATCATATAACCTACCGATTGCTTCATATAGACCTCCTTATCAATATAGCTATTTAGAAAAGCAGATTTTACGTCCATTTGGAAAATCGATATTTATATTGTGCTGCAATAGATAAAATTAAGTGAATAGTCTCCATACGGGCTAAATACCTCATCATAATTAATTTTGGCCTTCTACTTATACCTTTTAGCTATCAATCTGGCTTTATGTCTCTCACTATATATTTTGCATTCTTCTTCACTTTATATACCCACTTCGCTATGATGGTTTTCTCTCCTTTAGGAAGAGCAATCAACTCCCATGTGCAATTTTTCTCGATAGCTTTCTCTCTTCATCCATAGCATGCTTCCACTTTTCACTTTTTATGGTATCTTTGAACTCAACAAACTCATAATTTGCAAAGAGATAAACAAGGTATACTTCATCTGTTATCTCATATAATTCTTTTAGACTTTCATCTTTTGTGATGCTTTTGGATTGCCATCTGATGATGAATCTAATGAAATAGATAATGATGGTGTCGGTGAAGGTATTGGTGTTGATGATGTAGTAGCGGATAAAAATTTTTCAACTTCAATCTAAGCAGGCTCATCTCCTATGATCTGGCCAACCCTATTGTACCAACTCCATTCACCTTCCTCATTGAACTCTACATCTCAACTAATCATAATTTTTATATTATTAGGATCAAATAACTTATAAGCTTTGGATTTAGTTCTGTACCCAACAAAAATGAGCTTTGAGCTTTTGTCATCTAGCTTTATTCTCTTATGCTTCGAAATATGTGCATAAGCTATATATCCGAAGATCTTCATATGTGAGATGTTTAGCTTCCTTCCATCCATACTTCTTGTAGGATTTTAGTCTTCAAGCTTGTTGTAGGACATTGGTTCAAAATATAGATGGCATAAGCTATTACCTCGGCCCAAAATTCTTCGATAAATTTTTGCTTGTAAGTAATCATGCTTCGCACCATGTTGAGAATAGTGTGATTCTTTCTCTCTACTATGCTATTATGCTGAGGAGAGTAAGGGACTGTTAGTTGATGCCGAATCTCGTTCTCTTCACAAAATGCTTCAAATGAATTGGAGGTGAACTCGTCACATCGATTTGAGCGAATGACTTTGATGGAATAGCCGCTTTCATTTTCAACAATTATCTTGAACTTCTTAAACATATTAAAAACTTCTGCTTTCTCTTTCAAAAATTATACCCAAGTTTTTTTTGTACAGTCATCAATAAAAGTTAGAAAATATTGATACTTACCAAATGATGTGGGACAATAGGTCAACATGCATCTGTGTGAATGAGTTCAAGCGGCTTTTTTGCTCTGTATCTCACCTTATGTGAAAAATATCTTCTAGATTATTTATTGAGAACACAACCTTTACACAACTGGTCTGGATGGTTGATATGAGGCAAGCTACACACCATCTACTTGTTTGACAACATGTTGAGATCGTCGAAGTTGAGATGTTCGAGTCTCAAGTGCCACAACTATGAGACATTTTTTACATAGATTTTCAAACACTTGGCTACATCATTCTTGGTATCGAAGATGAACATCTTGTTCTTTGACATCTCCACTTAGGCAATTAAGTCATTAGTATTATTTCTCAAATATAGATTCTTATCTTTCATATGGATATCATAATCCTTTTTAAGTAGTTGTCCTAAACTTAGAATATTACTCTTCATATCCGGAATATAATATACTTCAAAAATAAATTGATGACTATTACTTTTAAGGCAGATCAAAATTTTATCTTTCTCTTTTACTGGAACCTTTAAAGATCTCCAAAAGATCTATCCTTCTATAGATTCATCTAACTCTACAAACATGCTTCTATGACCACACATGTGATTAGTTGCCCCGCTATCCAAGTACCAACTTTCTTGTCTGCTGGCTTCATCTCCTTTATATGCAAATAATAATAAAGGATGATCTTCTATCTTCTTAACGTAATTAACTGCTTCTTCAACTTGATTATTTTTATTATAAAAATACTTAGAAGAATAATATCCATATATTTTACAAGTATAATATTAAACCTTAGATTTATACCTCTAACATTTTGCATCTAGTTTCTCATGTCCACTATTTTGATTTGCTTTATTTCTGCCTCGTCCTCCTCATCGACGGCCATGGCCATGCTTGTAGCCTCTACCTTGACTTTGGCTTCTGCCATAGCCTTGATTGCTTGGATTTTCATACTACAAGAAAAAGGGCCATTTGTGAGGGATTTTTTGAGAAAAAAAATCTATCAAAAATTTGTATTTCCAATGGATTTTTGAAGGAAACAAGGTCATCGAAAAATCCTCCTCAAAATTTTTTTTGAGGGAATTTATTTTTTGAGGGATTTTTCGATAGATTTTTTTCCTTAGAAACTTCTGATAGATTTTCTGAGGGATTTTTTGAGAAAAATTTTTTGAGAAATTTTTCGAGGGAAACTTTTCGAAGATTTTTTAAGGAAATCTTTTTGAGAGATTTTTTGAAGAAATCTTTTGAGAGATTTTTTGAGGAAAATTCACCAACGGCTTTTCCAAGGGATGTTCCTAGGGAAAGTTTTTGAAGGATTTTACAAGGAAAGTATTATCGAGGGATTTTCTGACAAACTTTTTCCTCACAAATCAATTTTTTGAGAAAATTTTGAGAGATTATTCCTCAAAAATTTTTCCACCCAAAGGAAAAAAATCCCTTTTTAAGGAATTTTTTTAGGATATTTTCCTTAGAATTAAGTTTTCGAATGAATTTCTAAAGAAAAGTTGTCCAAAAATTTTGCGAGAGAATTTTTCCTCGATAAATAATTTTTGAGAAATTTTTTGAGGGATTGTTCAAATTTTTCAAGTGATTTGTCTATATTTTTGAAAAAATTATCCCTTGCTAAATAATTTTTTGAGGGGATAATCCCTCGCGAAATGACTTTTTGAGGAAAAATAATCCCTTGCAAAATATATTTCTGAGAAAAATATTCCACTGTAATATTTAAATCAGACCATTAAAAAGAACCTAAAATATATATTTTTTTAATACACTTGATCATATGTTGCCCAGATATGGAGCCCAAGAGGGGGGTGAATTGGATCTTTTTAAAATTTTTATGATTAGTGCACTCCAGTAATGTGCTATACTTGTTGAGTGGAGTGAATTGATTAGCTAAAACAATAAAATCAATCACAAATGACAAATAAGCAAGTATAAAGCACAATGAATGAATTAAGAGATGCAAGCACAACAAATACAAGAGATTTATAGTGTTCGGTGCCAACCTTACACCTACATCCACTCTCCAAGTCTCTACTTGAGAATTCAATCTACTAAAAAAATTTCAAGATACAACACATCGGATAACCCCAATCCTTGCTATCCAAGCAAGAACACTTATTTTTTGGATACAAGCCAACCCATACATACTCTGATTTCAAATTTGGATCAATCTATTCGAGTTTTGAAATCCCTCAAAACTTAAAACCCAAAATACAATAGCGAAAAAAATAGTGTACAAAAATTTCAGCACAACAGTCTCTTAAATGAGCATAATAAATACAATAGAAATATAATACTTAAGGGGAAGAAGCCTTTGCTAATACTCTCAATAGATTGGCACAGTTGAATGCAGCTGGAGAGTGGTTGGTGAGCTGATTGAATGCTTCTTTCTTCTTTTTTAGATATTTTTTAAACTTTCACAAATGTGAGCTTTGAATGCTTGAATCTTAGTTGATTTTCCACCTCAAGAGAGTATTTATAACCTCCATTTGAACTTGAGAGTGTCTTAGTGTCAGTTAAGAGCCATTGGAGAGTGTTTAATGCACATTAAATGTATCAAAAACAGACTGAAAACTAGCCGTTACGTATGCTCGCCAGAATGGGACATCCCATGAGATGCCTCACTAGCAATGGGATGTCCCATGGGATGCCTCATTTGGCCAGACAAAAAATTGACTCTCTATTTTGATCTCAGGGTTGCGTGCCACAAGCCAAAACAATGCATGCCGACTAGCCAATGAAAGGGGATAACCCAGATGGATCGTTCTATTTTGTTCTAACTTAATTTTTATACATTTAAGGTTCGAAACTTACCAGAATACTACCAAATGCTCTTAAGTGAATTTAAATCAATTTGACACTTTCAAAAAGCTTCAAAAACTTCTTCAACTTGCAGAAACTTCAACTTTGGCACACTTGATGGAGCTTTTCAAACTTAATATTTTGGACTATCTGAAACATCACTAAAATATTCTTCAATGATAAGAAATTCATTAGTAGTCCTCTCAAATAGTTTGTGATCATTAAAATTAATTTTTGGAGCAATAATCTTTCCCTTTTTGATGATGATAAAATATTTGAGTGTTCGTAAAAGAAGATCTATAAAGCTCAAGGGATTGAGTTTGTGAAGTACTTGTAGGAACATGTAAAGGTTAAGCATAGAATATCATGAGATACATATTTTCAGCAAGTTGTAATATTTTAAATCATTTTGCTGAAAATTATTTGTAAAGGTATTAGAGTTTTCTGAAAATTATTTCTAATCAGTAAAATTCTTCCCTTTCTTATATGAAAAAGATGAAAGTAATCATTTTGACCATTTTAAAAAATTCTTCCCTTTTTTATATAAAAAGTGATCAAGTTGTAAAATTTTTCTTACATTTGTTATCAGAGCAAAAAATGGTTCATAATTTTTTTTTCTATTCCTTATTTTTAGTATCAGAGCAATATATGTATAAAAAAAATCTTTCTTTCTCTTTTTTTTGATATCAGGGCAAAGATGAAAACATCAGAGCAAGAATCAAAAGAGGATGTATTAGAGTATTTTGCAAAATCAAAAATAAATGTATCAGAGTATTTTGGTATCAAGGCAAAAATTAAAGTATCGACGCAAAAAAATAGATGTATCAGAATATTTTTCAAAAAATATCAAAATGAAAGTAAAGATAGACGTATCAGAGTAAAAGATGGACGTATCAAAGTAAAATTCTGTATCAGAATAAAATTTAAAAAAATTTGCAAAAAAAATTCAAAACAAACTACCTTCTCAACAAAAAATTCAAGACAGACTACCTTCTCAACTACTTCTCAACAAAAATTCAAGATAGACTGGACTACACTACTTTCTCCCACTTTTTGACATCATCAAAAATGGACTAGAGAGAGTAAGATTTTTAATGATTGTACATCAGGTATCAGAGTAATAGTACATTCATTCAAATGTAATAGTCATTCATTTATTCATTCATTCATTCACATATAAATAGAAGTCGGCTATACAAAGTGATGATAATGGATAACCTCATACATTAATTATAACAAAAAGAGAGGTTACAAGAGTCAAGTACATTCATTCATAGTACATATCTATGATACCAATATAATGTTCTCATACATTTAACAAAACAACAAAATATGACAACTAAGTAGTATGAGACTTAAAAAGACTAGTACAAATGATCAGTTCAGTGAGAATGGGCATGAGCTCAAGATTAAGACAACTGAAATATAATCAACCTCGACCTCGACTGAATGGTCTGGTTCAAGTGAAAGATATCAGGGGACGGAATGCAATAGGATGGACAAAAATAGGTTCACTGGATGCGGAGGGCCTGGACTGGAGCTAAGTCCTAATGGCATCTAGTTGGACAAGACCCCCTCAAGGAAACATGGAGCCCCTCAAGATCAGAAGAGATGAAGTCCCTCGAGTCTCTGATATTAACCCAGATCAGTTCAAGTGTGGAATGAAGCAGGCTGTGAAGTCTCTCTATCTCTCGAGCCAAATCAGCCAACTGAGGTGAAGAGGTGCTCGAAGTGCTCGCTCCTGTCGATAAAGAATCCAATATCAGTCTGATCTTTTCTCAATGTCAAAGATTCTGCCACTAAACCTGAGCATGGAGCTCTCTATACTCTCTAATCTAGAGCTCAGGTCAGATAAAAGTTGCACCAGTGAGAAAATGTGCGGCACGACTGAGAGATCTAAGGAAGAGATAGAAAACAAAATTGGCTAAGGCAGATGATACTGTTGTGGCTGCTACACCTGCTGGAGAATCTGCTGATACTACTGAAACTGATGGAGCTACTGAAGGACCTGCTCTTGGAACTGCAACTACTGGACAAATAGAATATCTGCAACTCGCTCAGCCAACAGTCTCATCTCATCCTCCCCAATCTAAATGAAGATGGCACGGTACGGCTCGAAGATGGGGTTGCACTAACTGAGGGTCCTACCTCAGGCTCCGATACAAAGTGATTATTAGGGCTCTGCCTAGGCTCAGGTGGTGATGAAGGACCCTCCCCCTCAGCACGCTCCTCCTTCTCATCCTCCTCCTCGACTGTAGCTCCTCGGCCCTTGGTCCAACGACCATCCACTCTGATAAAACCCATACGTCGAAGGGAGTGATCATTGTAGGTGTCAGTATTTGTTAATCTGCAAACAACCTCCCCCTCAAAGCTCACTCCAGACTCCCTAAATATCACTGTAAGAGCCATACCAGAGGCAAGAGATCCTTGGATCTGTTCAAGGCCTCCCTTATGGCATCAATCATCAGGAATGGCAGATTTAGTGGAGATTTAGAGACTACATGGTGCATCAAACAGATGTCTCGATTAGTCATCAAATCATATCTTTCTTCTCTGGAGAAGAAAATCCTAGACACCATGTGGTGGAGCAATCTCATCTCCACACTCAAATCTTTGACCTCAATTTTCATAAACCCCTCCATATCCTCTCTTCCTAAGATGGTCCTAAGCCTGATTTCTTTTCTTGAAAGCTTATCTAGGCAACTACCTTCACAGGATATCTGAAGAAGTCTACCCAGCCTAGGAGCATTAAGTATGATTTGGACACCTTTTACTATTAACCTCAGAACTCCATCAGTGAAAACTAGATTAGAATAAAACTCCTTGACAAGATCAATGTATACGGGCTCAAACAAACTACAGAAAAATCTTCATCCTTGTTTGATTAATTTTTTACCAATAAAAAATCCATCACTTCTCAAGAAACGAAAATCAACATTCCTTCCTAGGGCTACCTTTCTTGCAGACAGAGAGATCTTACTTGGGGTTATCGAAGGAGAGGCTTGAACTGAAACTTGAGCAGACTTCTTCCTTCTTTTTTCAGCCTCTAAGGATATCACTGACTTCCTTCTCTGTGGCAACCGCATTTTGGGGGCCATTGTCCCAAAGAGAGCAGGAGAACCGATCAAGAGAATGGAGAAGGTGAAGGATGGATGGAAATGAAGAGAAGAAAAGGATTTGGGGTGATTGTCTCGGATTTTGAAAATTAGGGCTTAAGATTTTGATGGAGAGCAAGAGGGTGACGGTTTTGATCCAGGATATGCCGAGAGAATATGTTTATCCTAGAATTTGAGGTAAAAATTCGAGATTTTTAGACAGTTAAGGGGATGGATTTGTGGCCAGTGGAGAGTTAGAAGAAGAGTTTTTGATTTAGGATGAGAAGAAGAGGAAGAAGCATAGTTATTGAGTCGCCTCACTTAGATTTTAAAAGAAAAATTTAAACAGATCAGCTCACACAAAATTCATTTGCTCGAACAATTGGGACACCCCATGGGACGTCCCACCCAAAAAAGATTAGGTGATGTGAAAATAATTTAAAAATGAGGAAGAAATCAAGAGAAAAAAATTTAAAAAGGCTTATATCGATTTGAGATGATCATGAAAGTCTAAGTAAATTTTGGTATGATTTTTGATGGAGTATTTCAATGAAAAAAAAATTGAGATTATATCTAAATAACACTGATGATTGTTTAATGGACTTGAAATAATTCCAACAAAAAGATAGATGCCTCCCAAAATTAAGATGATGAAGTCAAGAGATTTTGGATAGATTTTGGGAATAAAAATATAATTAGAGATCAAGCAGAAGGATCTAAGATGTTCAATTTCTTCTAATTTACAACCTCTATTTTCATTTAATGCTTTAGTGAAAATGTCAGCCAATTACTTTTCAGTATTTATGTATTCAAGTGCTACATCATTATTTTGAACATATTCTCTTATAAAGTGATGTCTAATTTCAATATATTTTAACTTGAAGTGTTGGATTGAATTTTTGGTCAAATTAATGGTACTAGTGTTATCACATCTTATGAAAATATTTTTAAGTTCAATTTCAAAATCTATAAGCTGTTGCTTAATCCACAAGATTTGAGCATAGCAACTTCTGACTGTAATATACTCGGCCTCGATCGTAGACAGTGCCACCGAATTTTACTTCTTCCTAAACCAAGAGATTAAGTTAACTCCTAGAAATTGGCAAGTTTCACTAGTACTCTTTCTATCTAATCTATATCCAGCAAAGTCTGCATCTGAGTAACCTATTAAATCCATAAAAGATTGCTTTGAGAACCAAAGTCCTAGGTTTTGTGTTCTTTTTAAGTATTTAAATTTTTTTTTAACAGTATTTAAGTGAGATTCCTTAGGATTTAACTGATATCTAGCACACATACATACACTGAATATTATATCAGGTCTACTAGCAATAAAATATAACAAAGAGCCTATCATGCCTCTATAAAGCTTTGAATCAATATTCTTATCATGTTCATCTTTATCTAATTTACAGGAAGAGATCATAGGTGTACTTACAGTTTTAGAGCTCTCCATTCTAAATTTTTTTAATAGTTCTCTTGTGTATTTACTTTGGATGATGGAGATCTCTTCCTTCATTTGCTTGATCTGGAGTTGAGAAAGAAAGTGAGTTCTTCATCATACTCATCTCGAACTCCCCCTGCATGAGTTTGATAAATTCTTGGTACAAAGTTTCATTAGTAGATCCAAATATAATATCATCAACATATATTTGTATAACTAAAATTTTTTATCTTTTTTTTTTAAAGAGTTGTATCTATTTTTTCTCTTGAAAATTTATTTTCTAGTAAGAACTTACTTAATCTTTCATAGGAGCATGTTTTAAATCATACAATGCTTTGTTTAACTTAAATACATGATCTAGATATTTATGATTTTTAAATCCTGGGAGTTGCTCTATTATACTTTTCAGTGATATAACTATTTAAAAAAATACTTTTAAATCCAATTAAAATAATTTAAAATTCATGAAACAAACATAAGCAAGCAGCATTCTTATAGCTTCTAGTCTAGCAATAGGTGCAAATGCTTCACCAAAATCAATTTCTTCCTATTGATTATATTTTTAGCAACTAATCTTACTTTATTTCTGATTACATTACCATCTTCATCTAATTTATTCCTATATACCCATTTTGTTCTGATTATTGGATGATTTTTAGATCTAACAACAAGAGTCATACATTATTTCTTTCAAATTGATTTAACTCTTCTTGCATAACATTTATTCAATTATGGTCCCGTTCAGCTTCTTCTATTTTTTAGATTCTAGATGTGAAACAAAAGCTATATAATTACATACATCTTTAAGAGAGGATCGAGTTCTTACCCCTTGTGTGGATCACCAATGATTAGTTTTTTACAGTGATTATGGACATACCTTCATTTTTTTGAAAGATTACTTGTATTTTGAAGTTGTTTTTAAATATTTTGATTATTGATGCTTTCATCCTCATGTTTTTCCTCTAACTGATCTTTGTTTTGCTTGAAAACTACTTTATAATTTTATCATATAATTGATAATATTATTAATACCGATGATCTTTCCTTTGCCATTATCTCCAAAATGACCATCCCTCTATTTTTAACTTCCAATGTGATGAATTGAGATTTATCATCGGTTATGCATCTTGAGACCACTATCAAGATACTACTTCCATTTTGTTGCTTGGGATATAAGACACATCTACACACATAAAGTCAAGTTTTAACTTTACGTACCCAAGCTAACTTGAATCTTTGGGGTTAGTCACAATGGTTTCTTTTGGAATCCAATTTTCTTAACATTTGTATCAGCAAATTTATTTGATAAGCATGTATAAGCTTTATGTCCTACTTTGCTACATTTAAAATAAGTAATACTTGGTAATTTATTTATGGATGCATTAACAAAAATATTTTTCAAAAATTTTTATTTTTTAAGAATATTATTGTCAAGTCTGGCTTTATCATACATAGCTCTTTGATTGTTAATAATCATTTGAAGTTTATTTGAACTTAGAGTAAATCTATCAACTATTGGTTTCAATTGGTTACTTTTCCTTTAGATTTTGATTTTTCTTTACAAGAGTTTTGTTAAGCTTGAAATTTATCTTTTTCTTTCAATAGAGTTTGATACTTTATTTCTAAATCTTTATTTTTGCTATCTACTTCTTTCTTTTCTTTAGCTAATGCTTGGTTTTTCAATTTCAGATTTTTATTTTTCAATCCTAATTTTCTTAGATCATTCAACAGTTCATGAAAAGCTTCTTGTAGTTCATCATAAGAAATTTATTTTGAGTTTCAGAGGTTATCTCATTTTCATGTGCCATATGGCACAAATTGACTTCTTCATGAGATTCTTCATCTAAGGTGGAGTCATCAGGTTTCATTTTAAATAATTCATAATTATGCACAAGCATATTAATTTTAGACTCTTTTACTTAGTTTGTGCTTCACATGTAACTTCTAATCTATCCAAAAAATTTTTAGCTGAATTGCAAGTAGAAATATGATTGAATTCATTTGCATCTAAGGCATAATATAGGACATTCATGGCTTTAATATTGAGCTGAGCCATTTTCTTATCAAATTCATCTCATTCACCTTCCAGCTTAGGGAGAGACACACCATCAATTACTTTAATGGGTGTGTGGGGTTCATTTACTATGATACTCTACATATCTAGTCAAGTGCTTGGATAAAAATTTTCATCCGAACTTTTCAATAGGTATAGTTGGACCCATTGAAAAGTGAAGGTCGATTTGTGGATTGCCCCTCAACTAGAGATGTGCTAAATTGGGCTACCATAGATCTTTGGCTCTTGATAGTTAAATCAAGCAAAGACTAGAGTATCAAGCTCTGATGCTACTTGTTGCCCAGATATGGAGCCCAAGAGGAGGGGTGAATTAGGTCTTTTTAAAATTTTTGTGATTAGTGCACTCAAGTAATTGTTATACTTGTTGAGTGGAGTGAATTGATTAGCTAAAAAATAAAATCAACCACAAATGATAAGTAAGCAAATATAAAGCACAATGAATGAATAAAGAGATGTAAACACAACAAATACAAGAGATTTATAGTGGTTCGATGCCAACCTTGCACCTACATCCACTCTCCAAGTCCCTACTTGAGAATTCAATCC
Source organism: Elaeis guineensis (assembly GCF_000442705.2). Lineage (NCBI taxonomy): Eukaryota > Viridiplantae > Streptophyta > Magnoliopsida > Arecales > Arecaceae > Elaeis > Elaeis guineensis. Next base: position 101,432,861 of record NC_026003.2, read on the forward strand.
ACTAAAAAGATTTCAAGATACAACACGTCAGACAACTCCGACCCTTACTATCCAAGTAAGAATACTTATTTTTTGGATACAAACCAACCCACACACACTCTGATTTTAGGTTCGGATCAATCTATCCAATTTTGAAACCTCTCAAAATTCAAAACCCAATATACAATAGCAAAAAAAATAGTGTACAGAAATTTAGCACAACAGCCCTTAAATAAGCATAATAAATGTAATAAAAATATAATACTAAGGAGAAGAAGTCTTTGCTGAACACCCTCAATGGATTGGCACACTTGAATGCAGCTGGAGAATGGTTGGTGAGCTGATTGAATACTTCTTTCTTCTCTTTTAGAGATTTTTTAAACTTTACGGATGTGAGCTTTGAATGCTTGAATCTTAGTTGATTTTTCACCTCAAGAGAACATTTATAACCTCCATTTGGACTTGAGAGTATCTTGGTGTCGGTTAAGAGCCGTTGGAGAGTATTTGATGCGCATTAAATGCATCAAAAATGAACTAAAAATTAGTCGTTACGCATGCTCGTCAGAATGGGACGTCCCATGGGATGCCTTACTGGCAATGGGATTCCTATGGGATGCCTCATTTGGCCAGACAGAAAATTGGCTCTCTATTTTGGTCTCAAGATCTCAGGAGTCATCCCACATAGGTCATCCTACTGCGTGCCATAAGCCAAAACAATACGTGCCGACTACCCAATAAAAGGGATAACCAGATGAATCGCCCCATTTTTTTCAATCTATTTTTTATACATTTAAGATTCGAAACTTATCAGAACACTACAAATTCTCTTAAGTGAATTTAAATCAATTCGACACTTTCAAAAGGCTTCAAAAACTTCTCCAACTTATAAAACTTCAACTTTGGCACACTTGATAGAGTTTTTCAAATCTAATATTTTGGACTATCTGAAATATTACTAAAATATTCTCCAACGATAAGAAACTCATTAGTAATCCCTCAAAAATTTATAATCATCAAAATCAATTCTTAGAGCAACATCATATACAAATAATTCATATAACAACACATTCATATTCATAAATATAGCATATTAATCCTAATAGAAAATCTTAATCCTGCCAACATCATCCTTCTCATATATTTGGATCCATAAATAAAAGAAGTTCCACAAGTATCATCATCCTCATCATATCTATGTCCATAACAAAAAAATATATATATAATAAGTATCATTGTCCCAATCATAGCCAAAAAAAATCATAAGTGACCATCCCCCTCCTTCTCCTGATCATCGTCATCATCATCACAATCATCACCATTTGCAGTGATAGTAGCTGGAGGTGACTCTAGAACTATAGACGAAGGTTGCATAAGATAGATGGATTGACTTGCATCTTCTCCATCATAAATCGCATGAACTCTCCGTACAAAAACATGAGCAGATAAGCTTCACTATTTTGGATGGCTAATTATTATTTTGGGCTACTAATTGACAATTCTGAGCAGCTACTCCTCATTTCGAGCAAATACAGTCTCAAACATACTATAAATCTTCTCTCACTCCTGAATCCACTCCTTAGGGATTCGTAAGGATGTGCAGCCAGAAGATAAGAAGCCTGTCAGCAAGCTAGCCTATGATCTGAGTCCATAAATGCACCCCTTGTTCACTCCAACTGCTCTTTTCATACATACATATGAATGGCTGAAGCTGCTGCTATGATGATTCGGCACCATCCTCTCCAGTGGAGCTCTGACTTGATTGCACCTCTTGCCACTTCTGTGTAAAATTAGTCTGTGAAAGATATTAGATATAATGAGTTAAACATACAAATAATATAAATATATGAATTAAAGTAGATTTTTGGAATACTTATATGTATTGTCTCTGCCCTCTTATTCATCTATTGATTGCCATCCTTTTTCTTTTGATGGATGTGTCTTAAAAGCTCATCAATGTAGGTACCCATTCCACTTCTGTATCTAATTTCATAATACAAACAACATTAGCAACTTTAAAAATAAAATTATATTATTAACAGTATGAAGTGGATAAAGAATATATATGCATTAATAATAAATAAAAAATATATCATAAAGAATAAATCAAGATCAATCTTGTCACATGGTCGTTAATGCTAATGGAACCACCAGTGTGAAGTGAAAAGCCCAATCCACCGCAATCGGACATGCGATTCTTCTTATTTTTTAACTTCTGAACTTAAACTCATCACTATCCCAATATTTCTACAGCTCTTGCCATACATCCTTCCCAATTCAATTTGGCTTGCAGTCATAATTTTCATGAGCCTCGTTAAAAATATTGATAAGATGATTTGAACCATGATGCTTCCAATTCCTTCGGATATGCTGCTCATCCTCTGGATCCTATTGAAATTTTATCTACAAAAAAAAAAAAAAATTATATCAACAAAATAAATAGATACTTTAAATCAAAAAAAAGCAAACAAAGAAACCTAATAACTGAAAAATATTCTTATCTCAAACTCATGAAACCATATGTCTCATGTATTCTTTAAAATTTTTTTCCATGAAGAGTAAGGACCATCGTATTGCTCTTAACGATTTCAACTAAAGCACGGATCACCATATGGTTGTCATTAAAACAGTATAGATTAACAATAGTCAAACAATCATATATATTCATTTCAACTGAAAAAATAATGCAATAAACTAAATGTTATATAGTTTTACCCATAACTACTTAGAATTAACGTTGTCCTCTCTGATGTCTATGTATGCAAGTCCTCCTGGCTAGAAGTTATAGTGGCAGAAGTGTGCATATGTTGAACAGATGGTGACTGCCCAAGTGGGACCATAGTATGTGAAGAGAAAGGACTATAAGTAGGGCTAGGTGTGTGTGGCATGATATTTGGATATTGAAAATAAAGTGATGGATATGTAGGAAATGATGGTGGCATAATAGAGGAAGAGGGTGGGGTAGTGAAAGTAGCAGGAATGGAAGGTAGAATAGAATCAGAATATGGTGGTTGAGTAGTAAAAGCTCTTGAGATCATAGTAGGGAGATATGGGGAATAGGATGAAAAGAGACGGCATGGTAGAAGAGAGTGGTGTAAGGGGAGAGGAAGAGGGTATAACGGTGGTAGAAGATGGTGAGTGAAGCATCTGAGGGGCCATGGTGATCAAGGGTAGTGGTAAGTTTGTGATGATTGTGGTGGTTGCACGAGTCTTTTTTGATCGAAAAGTAGATAATTTTTCTTCCTCTTCCCATGAACTCGATTTGAAGGTGACATCTGTAGATGCACAACAATGTAAATATAAAATAAAATAAATATTAAATATTGATTACAATAATCTAAATATAAAATAAATTTTATATCATAATTACTAAAAAAATGAATAAAGAAATTATCTAGAAGCATAAATTTTATCTCATAATTACTCATTATCATCCTCATTGTCATCTTCATATTTTTCATTACTTTCTGAATCATTTTGATTAGTGAAATATTCTTCTTCCTCTTCTTCAACTTCCTCTTCATCTTCTTTTTCTTCATCATCAATAGTGCCTTCAAGATATGCATCAATCTCAAATAATCCTCAGTCTCACAAATTTTCTATGGGCTCATTATCGTCTATTGCATTGACTCGAAATATTTTTTCATCTTGAAAAGCAGGCTCCAAAGTGTGGTCATTATCTGCTTAACCTCTAAGTCTTTTTTTGATGACCACCCACCAATTTATCTTATCTCTTATCCTCCCAGGATACGGTAAATAATACACTTGCACCACATGTTGGGGAAGAATGAATGGATCAAACTTGGAATACCTTCTATTATGTTGAATCTCAACAATATCGTATTATTTGTGCACTTTCATCCTTTGATTTATGATAGGATCAAACCATTCATAATAAAATATTATCATCCTTTTATCATCTTATCAGGATACCGTAACTCTACCACCTTCTTAAGAATACCATAGAAATCACTTTCACTATCGTCATATCCTTTGCCCTTAACACACACTCCACTATTGATTGTTTTTTGCCCTCACTGTATATATTTATATGGAATTTGAATCCATCAATGAAATACATGGCCATATTTTTACCACTCTCATGGACCCCAGGCTAAGTCATGTAAGTGTTGATTTTCTATCATATTACATGCATTGTGCACCTAATCATAAATTACAAAAATAATGTATTAGACTTATATTTCACATGAACAAATAATTTCTATTCACACAAGCAGGAGTTAAAGCTTACATAATCTTGAACCATAATGCAAATAAGCCTCAATCCATGCATCAAACTGAGCATCACTAAGACATCCAGGTGTGGAAGCATGCACATACTGCACAAACATACTAAAATACCATGTGGTATTAGTTTTGTTGGATTTATTGATTGAGTATAAAGTTTTTGTGGAGCTAAGGAGGATGCGATACTCACTCAAGATATGGCTTCACTTCATCATAATTTAACAATATATGTAATGTTGCAGCAGTAAGCTTCGCATCAGTCAAATATCAAGTTATACATTGACCAGATGGGTGGCTAAAGTGACTAAATATTGTAAGAGTTGGTTGGCACCTTATTTCATACTATTCCCTATTATCATTTTGATTAGCTCTAACGCTCATAGCATGTATGTGAGGCTCAAAATAATACGAGCATAAGTAAGACGTCTTCTATATTAAGTATGCCTCACATATACAGCCTTCAACGCCAGCTTTATTCTTAACTATCTTTTTCAATTTATTAAGAAACCTAAGAATAGAGCATTGGATGTTAGCACATGTGATATGAGAGGTTATGTGGATAAAGATTTGAAATAAATATAAAAATATTATTCTTTACCTCTCAAAGGGATATATCCATCTGTATTGAATGGATCCACCTACTCGTGCTTCATACAGTAGGTGAATAGATAAAATATTCCATTGAGTTGAAGAAACCAGGTGAAAATATATGTTCGAACTTACACAAGATGATAGGGATATTATGTTCTATTTGTATTAAATCTTCCTCCTGCAGCATAATTGAGCATAAGTCTCTAAAAAATATACTCAAAGCAGTAAGAAGCTTCCATATTGGTTCTGGTAATGCAATAAATGCAACAGACAATAAATATTTTATAAACATATGGCAATCATGACTCTTCATCCAAATAACTTGCCTTCGTTCATGTCTACACATCTACCTAAATTTGAAGCATATCTATCGGATATTTTCATCCCTCTTACCCATTCACAAACAACTCTTTTATGTCTAGTGTGAAGCTAAAATTAGTTTTGGTTTCACCACCTTCCTATTAGGTAACTCATAGAGCTCCAAATCTTGCCACCTACAATACTCTTTCAAGTCCATTTTTGCTTTGATATTGTCCTTTGTTTTATTTTTTACATCCATAATAGCATTAAGGATATTGTCAAACATATTTTTTTCTATGTGCATGACATCTAAGTTGTGTTAGATTAAATTCATCTTTCAATATAATAATTTCCAGAATATGCTCTGTTTCATCCAATTATAACTTTTTCCATCCTCGCAAAATTTACATGGACTATTTCAGTTATTTTGGGATATCCATGAACTTTTTCCCATACTTGGTCCCCTGTTAATTTGAGAGGAGGCTCTGATCTATCAATTTTATTTTTTCGAAAGGCATCCTTTTTCTTCTGAAAATATGATCAAAAGGCAAGAATTGACGATGACAATCAAACCATGTATTTTTATCCCTATGCTCAAAGCGAAAAGCATTCGTTCTCTTCATACAATAAGAACATGCTAATTTTTCAGCCATACTCCACCCTGACGACATGCATATACTGAAAAATCATTGATTGTCCACATTAAGGTAGCCCTCATGAGAAAATTTTGCTTTCTTGAAATGTCATAAGTAACTATACCCTCATTCCACAGAACTTTTAATTCATCTATCAGTGGTTACAAAACACATCTATCATGATCTCTGATTATGTGGTCTAGAAATGAATAAGGTTAAAAATATATATGGAGCAGTCATACACATATCAAGAGATAGATTGTAAGGAATAATAATTACTGACCAACAAAGTATGGTAAAGCAGATAGACTGTATGAAATAAAGCCATCAGCATATAACTCAAGTCTAATATTTCTTGGCTCTGATGCAAACTCAAGATATGCACGATCAAAATATTTCATACTTTCCATCTAATGGATGGCACAAAACACCCTATTCCCATTATTCTCATAATGCCATCTCATGTCTTTAATCGATTTGCTCAAGGCATAAAACCTCTTAAGTCTAAGGATGAACGGCAAATAATGCATCCTCTTGTAAGGTACTTGTCATGATTCTCACTTCCCGTCCTATCTGGTTTGTTTTGAAGATGACCACAAAACTTGTAATCAGTTAAAGACTCATCATCCTTATAATACAACATATATCCATTGAAGCAACAATCTATTTTTTAGCAGATAGGCTAAGCTTCAAAACTAATTTCTTTGTCTTATAGAAGTCGGGAGGTATTAGGTTACCGATAGGACTTATCTCCTTCATAAGCCCCATAAATTGATTAAAATAATATTGAGATATATTGTTATCAAATTTGATACTCATCATTCTAACCGCAACTGACAACTCTGAGTGATTAGTACAACCTAACCACAGCAGTTGTTGTGCTGTATGCAGCATCTCGTAAAATCTTTTAGCCTCCCTATTTGAAGGTTCCTCTACATAATTTGAAGCATCCCTATTCTAATGAATATCCACATTATTGTAATAAACATCTCCAAAATTCAACCCAATATAAAAATCATGGCTTCGTATCTATTGATTTGCTTATTATTGCCCAATTGATCACAACTAAGAGTACTAAATTGAGCAGTACTTGAACCAACAAATTACATTTGATTAATACCATAATTCACAGTTAGTTCATATTCTCCATATTCTGTCCAACACTAGTAGCAGGTTTGAATTTTTTTTATAAAGATGTATTTTCACTTCCTCTACAGTCAAATATTTTATGTTTTTATACTTGAAATAAGGACATCTTTTTTTTTTTATTAAAAATATAGATTGTCGGTATATAAAGTGAACAAACCATTCCACCCCTATTAGAATTCATCTGTATAATCTTTCGGTCCAATAAAAACCTATTATAGATCCAACTACGATAATAATGCATGCCTATATTCTATGAAAAATATAACATACAAATTAATCAATAATAAAATTTATCATTTTCTAATGCAATAAAGAAACCAGAGGAACATACCCCACGGATCTTGGAAAAATAGAATATAAAATGAAAAAAAAAAAGAAACCAAAGGAACGTGCCATAGATCTCAGAAGAATAGAATAAAATGACAAGAAAAAGAAATGAAAAGGGAAAAAAAGTAAATGGGAAAAACCAGAGAAACAAAATGAAATAAAAAGAAAAAGAGATGAAAAGGGAAAAAAATGGAAAAACCTCTGATTTTTCATGCTCAGGGGTCTCGATCAGGTGGGAGGCTTGGAGCAGCCGAATAGGGATGCTTGGACTTAGGCGATGGCTTCCATGCAGTCTCGATCGGGTGGGAGGCTTGGAGCGGCTGAATAGGGATGCTTAGATGATGACTAGAGTTCCGACGCTGAGCGCCACCGTCGTTGCCGCTAGGTGTGGGGGAGCAGGGGTTCTATCGAGCGAGAGCGAGAGAGAAGTAGAGAGAGGGGGGATGGAGGGTTCCATCGAGTGCGAGAGAGAGGGGGATGGAGGGGAGTAACGACCCCCCGGCCGTCGAGCGAGAGAGAGAGGGGGGAAGGGAAGGAGGTCTCTGCCGCTAGAGCGAGAGCAACAGAGAGAGAGGGAGATGGAGGGGGGGTGAGGACCCAGCGGCCACCGACAAAGAGAGTGAGAGGGTGAGGGGCCTGGGGGTGGGAGTGAAGACCCTCCAACCGTCGAGCGAGAGAGGATGTAAACGAGAGAGAGGGGGTGGGGGGGTGAAGGGCGGCCTGGGTTTTCTTTATCCAAATTTGGAAGCCACCTTGATTGCATGCATGGGATTAAAGTCACCAAGTTAAGACAAACCCATCAACCCAAATCCATCCGATCTTAATTTTTAGCTTAATTGGAAACCTTCGGTCGTTACAAATCACTGGTATCTTTTGTAATTCTCTCTAATGTCGAGATCTATCACCAGTGCCTTTTGATCCGTTCTCTTATCCATGTCCACACTCGATGTTGCTGCAAAAAAATCAAATTCCTCCATAATTATTAATTATAAATTAACTTTTAATTTAAAATAACTAACTATTGATTATGAATATATATTAATTACTATATCTAAATTAACTCTTATACATTTCAATTAACTCCTGTGCGTGTGTGTATATATGGATTTTTCTAATATGTGCCTTTAGGGCACAGGATAAGATGATATTTCTAGTAGTTTTCTTATGCTTTTTTAATGTAATGAAGTAGTCAAAATTTAATTCTAATAAATTGACTAAATAAAAATTACCAATAGTGGTAGTCTTATAAAGATGGTCATCAAGTGTATTCTTACCGCTTGACATGCTTTTAATTTGCAAAAATAAAAATTCCACTTTAATATATAATTTTTAATATGTGATGATAAAATGACTAAGAAACTAACTATGAATAATAAAAAATTGATTCATCTTAGTATATATAGTAATAATAATTAGTATAAAATAATAAATAAATAAAATAGAAGTAATTATATAAAAAAATA
>NC_026003.2:101449049-101451549 GCF_000442705.2 Elaeis guineensis
GTAAAAGCAAGTATTGCAGCAGGAGAATCACATGGTAGCGATATTATCTTCACAGTTACGGATAAAATACATGGACAAGAAGAGTGGCTTATGACTCCATGTGCTCCTATCATATCTATACTTTTAGAGAGTGGTTCTCGATATACAAGCCTATTCAAGGTGAAGTTGTAATGATGAAAAATAATATCAGGTGTATAGTTATTGGTATTGGTACTGTTCACATGAGAATGTTCGATGGAGTGGTGAGGACTTTATCGAAGGTTCGACACGTTCTGAATATGAGGAAAAATCTGATCTCATGAGGTGCTAAGGGCTCACTACATAAAAGGTCAAATTCTGAAAAAAAATTATATATATCCACGTTTGTCAAACGTGAAAATGCTATAATTAATTTTTAATTTACGTTTCCATGATTAAACATGAGTAAATCAAATCTGCTAATGGGTAAAGATGGATAACTCAGATCTACTAAAAAATATACTAAGTATTAGCAGAAAGTAACTGACGTCAAGAGAAGAGTGTCAAAAAAAAAGCATCACTACAAGAATTGAAAGTATTAGTGATGACATAAAAAATTATCACTATTTCTAAATTTTTAGTGATGAGATTAACATTTGTTACTAATATCATGCACAATAGTGACAACATATAATATTGTCACAATAGGTCAAGTAGTAGTGACGATATATTATTCATCACTATAAAGCCGTCATAAATAACATGTTATTTGTGATAACATCATATGTCATCACAAAAGTTATACTATTTGTGGCAACATATAATGTGCCACTAGAAAGTCATCACTGATACTATATTATTTGTGATAATATTTTATATTATCACAAAAAGAAACTATTTATGATAATATGTAGTGTGTCACTAAAAAATTATCATGATTAGTATATTATTGGTGATAATATAAAATATCATCACAAAACAAGATATTTCTTGTGACAATATATAATGCATCACTATAAAATCATCATGATTAGCATATTAGTTGTGACAACATAAGATGTTGTCATAAAGAAAGTATACTATTTTTTATGACAAGTGCATCATTAAAAAGTCATCATGATCGATATATTATTTGTGACAATGAAGATACTATTATGCAAAGAGGTACTATTTATGATAATACATAGCTTGTCGCTTAAAAGTTGATATGATTAGCATATTATTTGTGACAGTATACAGTGCGTCACAAATAATGTTATACTAGTAGTATATTATTTGTGACAAAATGAAGCTAAAAAGGGTATTACTATTGGGTTATGTTTATTTTTAGTTTATAAATCATAATTTATCAACGAATAGTAGATAGTTGGTTACACTCTACCGAGCCTGAAGCAACTAATTGGCTACTTAATTATTAAATGTATACTATTCAGATTCCATGCATTTCAAATATGGGTTGAAGATGACTATTCCACTATCATAACATGGGTTCATTCAAGAAACAAAGGAAATGAGGCATTTAACCTTTTATTTAAGGACATCCTATAATCATCAGATCAGGGAGAGACAAAAGATAGAAGAATTGACAAAAGTAAAATTTTTACATCTCTTTTTATTTAATTTATTATCAAAAATTGAGTTACAGAGTCATATTCATAAAGGTGAGATATGATCTTACTCAAGTTCAAATTAGATTCATCTTCTTAATGCCAATATAACTCATTTTTCTAAAATAGACATGACTTTTAATATGGTTGATCTCGCTCCTAAATCCTAACTATCTCCATCCGTAGTATGTAAAATGATCTATATCAAGTCTCATGATCCTCCTAGATCATATCATGCCCAATAATCATATTTTATATATCTTTATATATTATATATTATATATCCTTAATCTTCATATATCTTTAGGCCAAGCCATTTGGGTCTAGTATATTTGCACCTAGAGCCCAAAACCATAAATAAACTGGCTTAACCTAGGCCTGGCAAAACCATCCCCAGCAATTAGGGATGGCAATGGGTCGAGTTAGCGCATACCCATACTCGCCCCATAAGTAAAAATTCTACACCCACATCCGTCCCATACCTATCTTAGGTCAGGACGGATTGGATCAAGTAGAGACATGAGTCAGATCGGATAGGATATATAAGAGAAGTTAGTCAAGTTGAATCGGATTGGATACTTATATATATATAATATAAAATTATTATAATTTTGAATGGGGGATATGTATTAGTTAAGATTATATCTAATCAGATTTGGATTGGGACATCCCATTATCTATATCCGATCCGAACTCACTTCGAATTTTTTTTTTTTTAGAACTCATACCATAGCAGGTTTCAATTAAGTCGAGTAAAATTTATCTCATTTGGATTGGATTAAATATCTGATGGTTTGGTTAAAATTATCACCCCTATTTAAGTGATTGAGATTTAACAGAGTACCATATTTGACCCCACTTACTTAAATATACATCCATAATATCATATATATATATATATATATGTGTTTATATGATGTGTATGTATCATGACC
>NC_026003.2:101456549-101461844 GCF_000442705.2 Elaeis guineensis
TATGCTCATGTAAATGAAGGCAAGTTAGAATCCAAGGCTAAAAAGTACATTTTTATTGGTTATGCATCGGGGGTTAAGGGATATAGACTGTGGTGTCCTGAATCATCTAAGTTGCTTATTAGCAAGGATGTCATATTTGATGAGTCTGTTATGTTATATCATAACTGTGTTTTTTTTGTTAAGACCCTGAGTACTAGCGAGCAGATGGATGTAGAGATCGATGGTACAGTTCAGTTGCAGAATTCTTCTCAGTCAGAACAGATTCAGTCGTCAAACACCTCAATTAGAGAAATCCCATAAGTTGAAAGTAGAGTATTGCTATAAGTAGAATGAGGAGATAGATCAAACCATCGTAGAGATATGGCTATGAGGATTTGGTTGCTTATGCTCTTTCAGTGGCACATGATACAGAAGAAGATGACGAGCCTTCCACATACAATCAAGCTATTTCTAGTACTAGTTTGCAGAGTGGTTAGTAGCGATGAATGAGAAGATGGAGTCTCTTCATAAGAATCGCATATGGGAGTTGGTAAAACTGCCTATAGGCAAGAGAATTGTTGGCTGCAAGTGGGTCTTTAAGAAAAAAGATGGAATCTTTGGTGTGAAAGATACAAGATACAAAGCTTGTTTAGTTGCTAAAGGCTACAGTTAGATAAAAAGTGTTAACTTTAATATATTTTTTCATCCATCATTTAGCATACTTCTATTCGTGTTTTTTATCATTGGTAGCTATGCATGGTCTATATCTCAGCAGCTTAATATTAAGAGAGCTTTCCTACATGGAGAACTTGAGGAAAAAATTTATTTAAAAAACTTGCTAATGGATCTTTCATATATTTGTTGCTCTATGTTGATGATATGTTAATTACTTCCAGCAACATAGTTGATATAAATAAGTTGAAGGTATTACTGAAAAGGTGAGTTTGAAATGAAAAATCTAGGTGTTGCTAAGAAGATTCTCGAAATGAAAATTAAGAGTGACAGAAAAATAGGACTATTGCATTTGACACAGGAGAAATACATAGAAAAGATTCTTTGACATTCTAGGATGACAAATGCAAAGCCGGTGAGCACTCTTATGGTGCACTTCAAACTTTCAGCCTCATTGTCACCGCAGTCCGATGATGAATTGGAATACATGTCACATGTTCCTTATTCCAGTGCTATTAGGAGCATTATGTACATCATGATTTGCACACAGTCAGATATCTCCTATGCAGTGAGTATGGTTAGCAGATATGACCAACTTGATAAGACTCATTGGCAGGCTATTAAGTGAATTTTGAGATACTATGAGGTACCACTAGACTTGTTTGGAGTTTGGGAGGTGTAAGGATGGTGTGGTTGGATATGTTGATTTAGATTTTGCAGATGATTGGATAGGAGGAGATCACTTTCAGGTTATGTTTTCTCCATTGGCAGATTGCAATTAGTTGAAAAGTTTCATTGCAACCCATTGTCCTTATTTATGACGAGGGGAGTATGTTGCTATGACAGCGGGTATGAAGGAAACTATGTGGCTACGAGGCTTTTTTGAAGAGCTTACTTCTAGTGGGAGTCGATGGTTTGTGTATTCAGACAGTTAGAGTGCTATTCATTTGTTTAAAGTCAGATATTTCATGAAAGGAAAAGCACATTGATGTGAAGTTTTATTTCGTTCGAGATGTAATTGGAAAATGCATAGTGATTGTTAAAAAAATTGGTACTACTGATAATACAGCTGACATGATAGCGAAGCCTTTTTCAATTGCTAAGTTCAAGCATTATTTAGACTTAGTTGGTGTCTATAGCACTTGATGATATCCTTTAGGATATCTTAGTGGAGATGAGTATTTCTACTACTTTGTATTCACAAGTATTTTACCTTGAGGAGTGCATTTGTGTTGTCCAAGTCAAAATGTGGAGATTCATTAGGTTTTGACCCAATCAACATCCAACCGGTCAATACCTTTAAACAGACTCCTAAAAGACTCTTTCGCTGCCATATGTCACAAGTCCAAAACGGACTCTTTCTTTCACCGCCCCAGTTTAGCGTTTCATACGATGAAAAATTAACCCCAAAAAAGTGACGAGAGGTGGTTCAAAGTTTTTTTTTTTTTTTTTGGTGTGTGCGGCATCTCCTATTGTTCTTTCACAATCCAAGAGAGATAGAGATTATTTTGGGTGTATAGGGATTTTGGATTTTGTGAGCACTTCTCCTCCATTATAATCTTATAGTGGAATTACTCGTCTTCACCCTGACCGTAGGCACATTGCCGAATCATGTTAAATCTTGGTGTGCTCTTTTCTTTCTTTTTATCTTTGTATTATTTTTTTTTAGATCTATTTTTTGTCGATTTATTCCAACATTATTGAAGTCTGAATATGTGATTCCATTCTGCTACTATTCCAATTTCAGCTTGTATTTTCATCAAACACCACATTTCTCTTATAATCACCTTATATATGCTTTGGATTTGGGCTATAACCAATAAACATGCATTTTTAGACTTTTCATCAAGTTTATGATGGCCTCGTGAGTTAATCAAAGCATAGACAATGCACCCAAAAACTCAAGTGACCTACCCTAGGCTTCTTATCCTTCCAAGCTTCATATGGTGTTTCATTCAAAATAGCCTTCATGGTAGAAATATTCAATAAGAAAATTGTTGTCGCAATTGCTTCTGCCCAAAAATGATTTACATCTCTACAATAGTTCGATTCTTCTGTTAAGCCATGCCATTTTGCTCTAGTGTCCATGCCATTTTGCTCTAGTGTGTGAGGTACAGTAAGTTTCCTACAAATATTATTTTTCCACAAAAAATATTAAATTCATTAGATAAAAGCTCACCATCCCTATCGTGCGAAAAACCTTATGCAGCTACCAATTTGTTTCTCAGAATTTTTTGAAATTTTCAAAATATCTAACTTGTAAATATACCTAGACACATAAGCAAAACTAACCATGACTAGTCAAACTATGACTTGATCAAACCGTAGCATAAGCTAAAAATAATTTTTAAATTTAATTACAAAACTTCTAAGATAATTTGCACAAGTGTAAATTCCAAATAATGCACCCCCCAACCACCCCCCCCACCCTCTAAAAAAAAAAATTCTATGGAGTGGTGGGATTGAGATATGAAAAAAAAAGAAAAAATAGAGCATTTTTTTTCTCATTTTTCTCATCTGAGAGAATACTGTATTGGTCACTTTAAAAATTCTATTCCAAATGTCTTTAGATGTTTTTTTTTTTTTTTTGATGAAAAAGAGGAAAAATCCATCCAAATTTATTGAAAAAACAGATTGCAAAAAAAAAGTGTGCAGGAGAGCAAGAGAAGCTCCCCAACATCCCATTACATTTGAAATGGTTTTTTAGTTCGTTTTCTCGAAATTCTTCATTGGACATCGTTTGAATCTTATTTCTATGTGCATCGTCTAGATATCAAGAAAAAATATGATACATGTTATCATTAAGCATATTACATAAGATATTGATTATTAATTGACATAAATATCACTGGAGCATCATATATATCCTCCCTAGTGTAATATGTGCTTAAACTGCGTCTTTGATTGGTGGCCGTTCACATAAATATTCTCTGGCTGCTTATATTTGTGTATGCATGTGTGAATCTAGGTTTTCAAGGCTTTCTGGTCTGCTTTGCTCAAAAAAAGGCTTTCTGGTCTGCTTCTTGACATGCATGTGAACTCAAGCGGGCGACAATGCAAACCATATAGGCGCCTATGCAGAGAAATTATATCTGTATGTATTATATGACTGTGCATGCTGTCAAATATAACTTTTTAATCTTATGGATCCCATTCATCAAACGTTTATCTCAACACATCCTTATAGGAAGGAGTGGCTGTAATTATGGCATGCATGCCCACATCGTACATACCACGTAGGATATAGTTTGGCCTGACCCAACCATTTTGATTTGTTTTATTCCTAAACAACTCAAGACTTTCGGAAGCCTTGCATTTCGAGGCCCACCAAATTTTTTCCTACCCACCCAACTGGATTGGTTAGCAACAAAGAATCCAAGACAAATTGCATGACCAGTTGAGATAGAGCTGGCCCAATCAACACACAAAATAGTAGACGGCTCTGATTCCGAGGCATTGTTGGGTGAGCTTGTTATTGGATGCCTATATGACTGTAAGGAAATGGATCTTTAGTCATGGCAATATTATCATCGCTAATAATCATTTTTATTGATCATAAATGATGATAAAAAATAAGCATCGCAAAAAAAAAAAAAATAGCGATGGATTTTTTTGGTTTTTAGTGACTTTTTGCTATCATGCTAATAACTAGTATTTTTTTTATTTGATGGTAAACTTATTAGCGAGGAAATATGGTATTAGTGACGGCATAAACCATCCCTAATATACTAAAATTTTAATTTTTTTTAAAATGAAATAATATTAGCGATGGGTGAATTAGCGATGTCGCTAATACCCCTAAACTTCTCCCCATCGATTCCCGCCCCCGATCCCTCAATTTTTGGCTTCCCTGATCTTTTAGCGCCCCTACCATCATTTTCCCCCACCTCCCTCTCAGTTTTTCCCTACCCACTAGCGACCGACGGACCTCCCTCACCCTCTCGACGACTGACCGACCTCTTCTCTCTCTCTCGGTTCTCAGCTCACATGCGCCACCATCTCTACCGGCATCCTCCTTCGCTGCCACCTTCCCTTCACCATCTCTGCCCTCATTTTCCCCACCCAGCTCCCCTACCAGCAATCGACCGACCCCCCCCACCCTCTCATTCTCCCCTTCCCTCGGTTCTCATCTCCCCATCCCCTTGCTCTCCCGTCGGCTCCTTTGCTCCCCGGCCCCTTTTTTACCCCACATTCGATCTCCATTTTCCCCATCGTGCCGTAGATCCGGCTTTCTCAAGCCTCCAGCCCACCTCCCCCATTGCCTCCTCCATTCTTCCTCCCCCCGCCTCCCCCTCCCCTTTCTTCTTTGCACGTAGCACCATCGGCTCCGTGCCGCAGTGCCGCTCCTGGTTGGTCTAGTAAGTATTAGCGACGGGCTCCATAGCGGTCATCAAATATCGTTGTTTTAAAATTTTTAATATTTTTAAATTAATATTTATTAGATTTAATTAAATTAAATTTAATATTTAAATTAAATTAATAATATTTAATTAAATTTAATTAAATTATTTTAAGTTAATAATATTATTAATTTAAATAATATTATTCTTAGAAGATGGAATCACTTCGGAAAGCTCTCCGACTAGAGTAGTCCTATTGCCTTTGACGGCAGGGGTTTGAGGTCGAACCACCGCCGAACCGACT
>NC_026003.2:101461944-101480498 GCF_000442705.2 Elaeis guineensis
TTCTTAGAAGATGGAATCACTTTGGAAAGCTCTCCGACTAGAGTAGTCCTATTGCCTTTGACGGCAGGGGTTTGAGGTCGAACCACCGCCGAACCGACTCTGATCTACTCATCTACTCTGATGGTGGTCGGAGCAGCTTGGTGATTAGATTTTAGGAGGGTATGGCTTGACCTAACTCGATCTGTTTTCAGTCCTATTTGCAATGCCGCTCAGTACTTTGAAATCTTCATGATGGGATTTGTTTGGATGCCATACTGATGTACTTGTGTGACTTAATCGTTTGGCCTGCTCCAACTCCACATGCGCGGGACACGCATCTCGACCGTCCCTATTTGTAATGATGCACTTTACTTAGAAATCCACTAATATAAAAATTTTAAAATTATTGTATTATATATAACCATAAATCTATCTTTTGATTAATATATATATTCTACAGTATCCGTATATTTATATATTTTTATACGGATGGAAGAATTATGTACATTGATCAATTGATTATCTAATATGGATAGTTTGAAAAATATAATTCATTCTATAGATCATTATAGTAATCAAATGATATGTTGAAAGTTAGAAAGAAATTTCGAACAGTATTTTTTTTTAGTTCTCCTCACACATCTTACGTCATATAGGAGAGAACTAAGAAAAATACTATCGAAAATTTTTTCGACCCTTATTGCATATCGTTTGATTACTGTACTTGACCTATAAAATTAATGTAATTTTAAATGAGATAGGACCTTCTATACCTATTAGTTGATGATAGGATACATTTATTATATAAGATATTTTAAATAATAAAATAATTGATAAATATTTTACCTTATATTTGTATATGCAGAATCCTTAAATAGTGTGCCATGGATCGTAGTTGGATGGACTGTCGAGTAGTCAATAGAATAATTTTTACTGAATATAAGGAGGGTGTTAAGTACTTCTGTGATTATGCTTTTGAGAATGCAGCACTCTTAGTTCAAGGATAGGCTCGTTGTCCTTGTAAGAAGTGTGTAATAGAGAAATACTTGATAGGGATACAATAATTATCCATTTAAATAAGAGTAGATTTGTGCCAAACTATAAGTATTGGTACCTGCATGGAGAGACGTGGGAGACAATTGTAAGGGTTAGAAGTCAGCAGGATAGTGAGACAGATAGAATGGTAGATATGGTTATGGATATGGCTGATCCTAAATTTGACTGACTTATGGAGGATGATTCAGAAACTGGCAGTGAAGATTTTTATTGTATACTGAAAGATGCTGATGAGTTACTATGGTCGAGATGTGAAACATACACTGTATTATCAGTTATGTCAGAGTTGTTGAACTTGAAGATCGAGTTCAATATGATGGTCAAATGTTGTGATAGGATCGTAGCAATAATAAAGAAGATGCTATTGAAGGATGAGAAGCTTGTTGGGAGCTTCTATTATCTTGGAGGTAAGAGTGTCATTCTATTTAAGTGCCAATGATTTGATAACAAGTATGGTATGAAGGTTGATTCACGGTACGGCCTTATTGAAATCAAATATGAATCAAAAGCATATATCAATCAGCTATTTGTGCTAGCTCAACAAGCTGTTCAAGTTTATTATACTCTTTTCCCATCAAAGGAGAGAGGAAGGAAAAAATGGTGGCTGTATGCAAAATTAAGTTTTGAACCATTCATTATGCGTTTGAAATGGAAAACGAGCCCCATTTACTAGAATGCTTTCAAGAGGATGAAATATTTGGAGTTCATCAATCTTTCATAGATGCAAAGTTGGATGTTCTAGATTTTCTCCTATGTGATAGCCAATATGAGGAGGTAGATCATTTTGAGTTTGTTTTAAATGGTAATCTTATCCAAGAAGGAGAAGAAGAGGAAGAAGATGAAGAAGTGGAAGAAGAGGAAGAATCTGATGAAGAGTCTGAAGAGTACCAAACATCCGAAGAGGTTGATGAATAGTGCTCGATGAACTTCTGGATCTCTAACTCCCTGTGCTTCACCTCCAGCGAAGTACTCTTGTGCCTCTCCTTATGAAGCTTTTGCTCTAGCTTGGAGACTCTTCTTTGAAGTCCCACCTCTCCTTTCTTGGACTTCTCTTCCAAGTCCAAGCACCACTTAGAACTCAAAATCATCGCGATCTTCTATTATCATTTTATTTCTTCTGTTGCCCTGAATCATTGTAAAAACTTATCTTGCATCATTTTAAATCTTGCATTGCCACCCATAATTATATTATTAATTTATGAATCTGTTTATTTTTATTTTCAGAGATTATAGATCAAGTCTTCTAGGGGCCGAAGCCATCACAGCCGAGGAGAGAGCTCTAAAGGAGAAAGCTCTCATGCAGCCAACTCATATGGTTTTGCACCACATATACTATGCGGTAAACTCTAATACTTTAGATATTCTTTTTTATATTATTTTATCCTTTATTATCTAATATAATTTTTTTATGATATCTTAATACTCTCAGGTTTGGACGACGTGGGGTCACTAGTGACCCCACAATCATATAGAGCAATACCCGACTCTTAGAGTTAGCGACATGGTAGAGGATCGGTCTAGATCATGGCACCTTCAACTCGATCGGAGGATGGAGAGCTCGTCTACATTCAGAGCCGCTCATAGGTACTATATCTTCATCGAATATGTTTAAAATTTAGCTATTTTAAAGTCTAATATTTATTCTTCAAAATTAATTTTGCAGTACATTTAGAGAGCCTGGGGTGTCTCATGTAGTTATCGAGATTATCCAATGATTGATGCGGGGCCGATGAATAAATTCTCCAGTTGGCTGTCAGAGGCTCGTGATGCAGCTTGGGAGATATTCCTGATAAATCAAAGATGTTTAATTTTTAAATTCATGATGGATTTGTATTCTATTTATTAATATACGCTTGCTTCTACTTATAAGAGTACTACTGATTTAAGACTCTTTAGGATGAGGAGGCTGGCTGTCGGACCTTCGAGGAGGTGGTCATACGCAGGCTCTGGGATAAGCTGTACAGCCTTAGATAGTTTGCCATAGAGTACTCTAGTTCTGAGTCACCATCGGACTAAAAGTCTTACACATATCACTGGATGTGGACGAATATATGGGAAGCCCTCCGTGACTGGTGGAGCACTGAAGAGTATTTTGGTAGGCGACGGAGGGCACAACAAAATTGGACCGTCCAGCAGGATTCGATCAAGCACACCGGTGGCTTCGTTGACGCACATATTATGGCCAATAGATTGGTAAGAATTTTATACTTAAATAATTTCATATTTAATTGATCATATATATATTTTAATTAATTTAATTTAATAATTTATTTATTGTAGACACGGTAATTGGATCGTGCATTAGGGCAGCTATAAATATGAAAGAACGCACACCAGTCTAGGAGGATTGATAATTACTTAGATCTTAGATCTCGACAAATCATGGTAACAAAAAATATTATTTACTAAGTTTTTATATATACTGATATATATAAATTTTTAAACTGTATAGGTAGATTACACAGAGTATCTCATATTACGACATGATGAGGATCCATCCTCTCAGCCTCTTCTTAATCTCGAGGGTGGCTCAGGGCCACTGGAGGGGTGAGTAGGAGTCGGATCATAGGATTCGACCATAGTTTCGATCCTCTAGTAGCTTGATACTCTTCGATATCCTCTTCTTAGATCTCGATGATCCAGACATGGGGTGCTACACAGGTTTTATAGTCAGTGACCTCAGAGCTTTCGAGATACCATTCGCAATATGATCGTTGAAATTTTTTGGAACCCACATCTGCATGATCAATTAGGCTCATTGTCACAGTCATCACAGCAAGTAAGTCTATTAATATTTTTTTTATTTATTTTAAATTTTTATATTTAGAAGCTTCATATATTTGGGCTTGAGTCCGAGAAAGGGATCTAGGGAGTAAAAATTCAATCTGACCATCTAATCGATGGGCTGGAGGTGTTTATAACTCTGCATCATCGAATAAAATATGTAGGAATAATCTGTTCGAGAATCAGAGTAGTATAGCAAAATATATGCCTTCGTATCGACATATATACTTTCATATCAAAATTTATTAATAATATTTTATTTTTTCATTATATGATGCTAAGACATCCAGCTCTCATCTATTAGCTACTAGAGAGGACATACAGAAGCAGGAGGAGAATGAGAAGAACGATGGAGAGGATCTCATATGAATTTTTTTGATATTTATATAATTTTGTTACTTATAAAGCAGTATAAATTTATAAAATTATATAATTTATATTTTAAATATAATATAATTAATTTTATATTTATGATTATGATTATAATAATTATTTTATTTATAATAAATTTTAAAAAATATAATTGCTTGTTACTATGATTAAAATAGATTTTAAAAAATTTAATTATGATTTTTTTAAAAAATAAAAAATTATTAGCGATGGTATTAGCAATGCTAATTACATTGGTAAAGACTATTATCGACAGCATTAGCATCGGCAATGTCATTGCTAATATTTTTTTAAAATTTTAATTAAAAAAATTAAAATAAAAAATATTAGTAATAAATTTATTGTTGCTAATATCGTCACTAATTACACATATTAGTGATGAGATTATTGCCATCGCTAATAATGATAATTAGCGACGACCTTATTTCTGATGAACTTTAAACAATGGGTGTCTGTTGCTAATAGTATTAGCAACAGAGATTAGGATATTAGCAATGGCAATTAGCCATTGCTAGTAACCTATTTTCTTCTAATGTGTTGCCAATTAAACTAGGCTTGGATTGTCAGGAATTAATGCTTGACATATAAAAAAATAATAAATATAATTTTTTTTTGTAGAAGAAATAATCTAGAATTATTCTCTTCTTCTGTAGAAGGAATAATATAAAATTATTCTCATCTTTTGATTTGGTAGAAATTTATCTTGATTTGATTTATTTGCTACTCTGATAGCAAGTAATTTACTTAAGCAACAAGTTATTGGGGATTATAAATAACCCTTGTGGCTGTATTCGGCTATACCATCAAGAAGTGAATTAAGTGCATTCTTTTGATCTTTGCTGCTCTTCAATTACTATTTCTCTTTTTTTTTTGTTTCTCCCTTATTCTATTTATCATTACATGAGACTTATAGCAGACATGACAAGCAACGATTCTAGATCTCAGCCTATGATTTTAGTTTTTAAGGGAGAAAATTATGAGTTTTGGAGCATGAAGATAAAGACGTTACTTTTATCCCAAGATTTATGGGATTTTGTTGAGAAGGGGTATATTGCCTAATCCCAGAGAACATAAAGAAAGATTCAAAGGCTCTCTTTTTTCATTCAGCAAACTATCGACGACTATATCTTCTCCCATATTATTGCTGCTAAGAAAGCCAAGGAGGCACGGGACACTTTGTAGAGGGAGTACCAAAGGAGTTCAAAAATACTCATTATTAAATTTCAAGCTCTTCACCATAAATTTGAAAATATATTTATGCAAAAAAATGAGAACACCCATGTTTATTTTTCAAAAGTGATGGAAACTATCACTCAGATGCATTCTTATGGCAAAGAACTTAAAGATCAAAAAGTAGTTGAAAAAATCCTTAGAAGTTTAACACATAAGTTTGGTCGTGTGGTAGTAGCTATAGAAGAATCCAAAGATTTATCTATTTTTTTTCGTTAGTAAACTTTTTGGCTCACTTCAATCTCATGACGATCGACTCAATAAATCTCGTGAGACTTCAGTTGAACAAGCTTTTCAGATGAAAATGAATTTATCAAAAGAAAAGGAGAAAGATGGTGTAGATTCAAATCAACGACAGACATCATCAAGTCGAGGTCAAGGCCATAGTAATAGAGGTCATGGTCAAGATCGTGGAACCAAAAGTGGTGGTAAAATTGGTCCTACCAATGAGAGGAGCAGTGATGGATCAGGTAGTTATAATCAGAATCAGAGAAACAATGAAGGTAGGCAGACCTAAAAGTATTTTTCAATATAATTATTGCAAGAAGTATATATGGCCATATTTAGAGATTTTTATAGATTGAAAATGCAACAGTAGCAAGCTAATTTGTAGGAGGAGATGAAAATTTACTTTTTATATATCATTCTAATGATGACTCTAACTATGTTTGGTATGTTAATAGTGGATGTAGTAGCCATATGATGGAGAAAGCTGAACACTTCATCAATTTGGATAAATCAGTCAAGAGCCATATGAAGATGGGAGATGGATTTGTATAAGAAATCCATGATAAATGCACTATTCAAATGAATATTTCTGGTATGAAAACTATTAAGAATGTGCTTTATGTTCCTAGGTTGGACTCTAATCTTTTTAGTATTGGTCAATTTATGAATAATAGTTATTTTGTTGTCTTTGAAAATTTAAAGTATTTAGTTTATGAACACAGAACAAAAAAAAATTGCTTTTTGATGTTCCTATGACTAAAAACAAAATTTTTTCTGTTAATATTGCTTTAAAAGTCACTCAAGATGAAAACTAGTTGGGGCACTATAGATATGGTTATTTAAGTTTTAAGGAACTTGATCTATTGCATCATAAGGATATGGTTGATGGTCTGTCTTTGATTCAGAGTAATGGTTCTACTTGTGAAAGTTGTGTACGAGGAAAGCATCACAGGGTTCCAAGATGCAGTAATTGGAGAGCTAAAGATCACTTAGTTTGATACATACAGATGTTTGTGGCCCAATGCAGTCTCCTTAATGAAAATTTTTATTTTGTCATCTTTATTAATGACTTTAGCAGAATGACTTGGGTCTATTTCATAAAGAATAAATCTGAAGCCTTTGGAGTTTTTCAAAAATTTAAAAATTTGGTGGAGAACGAGAGTGGGCACCAGATCAAAGCTCTAACATAAATCGAGGAGCAAAATTTCTCTCTAAAAATTTTAAAATTTTTTGTGATTCTCATGGTATTTATAGGCAATTGACGACTAGCTACATCCTTCAGTAAAATGGTATAGCAGAGTGCAAGAATAGAAGTTTGGTAGAGATGGCGAAGAGCATGATAAAGGCAAAAGATTTTTTCAACAAATTTTAGGCTGAGGTAGTCTCTACTGCAACATATATCCTAAATCAAAGTCCAACATTAGATTTGAAGAACATCACACCATACGAGGCCTAGACTAGTATTAAGCCCAAGGTAAAATATTTAAGAATTTTTGGTTGTATTACTTTTGTTCATGTTCCCTCTCAAAAAAGATAAAAATTGGATGATAATAGTGAAAAGTGTATTTTTGCTGGGTATAATGAGAAAAGTAAGGCTTATCGATTTTATAATCTAGCTACTCACTCTCTTGTGCTAAGCCGTGATGCCATTTTTGATGAGCATAAAGCTTGGAATTGGACTCCAGAAGGAAGAAGTGCATTAGTTCCTATATTAGATCACATGCCTACGGAAGAAGATTTTGACAACTCGTGAAAGACCTACCAGCACTGAGAGTACATCTTCTCCTCAATCTTCATGAGTTATCTGAGGAAACTCCACCTAGAAGAATGAGGTCGCTAGCAGATATTTATGAGAGATGCAAGTTTGGTCAAGTTCTAGAACCCCGTGACTTTGATGAAGTAGTAAAATCAAAAGACTGGTGTACAACTATGCATGAAGGAATTGTAGTGCTAGAGAGAAATCACACTTGAGAATTGATTGACCTTCCATCAAATAAAGAGGTAATTAATTTGAAGTGGATCTACAAGATCAAATACAAATCAGATGGTACAGTATAGAAATTTAAAGCAAAGCTTGTGGCAAAAGGATACCTATAGCAATCAAGCATCGATTTTAATGAAACTTTTATTCCGATAGCAAGATTTGATACTGTTAGAACTATTTTGATTTTAGTTGCACAAAATAAGTGGAAAGTTTTTCAATTTGATGTAAAATCTATTTTTCTTTATGGTTACTTGGATGAAGAAGTTTATATTGAGTAGCATTTGGGTTATGAACTTTATAGCCAAGAAAAGAAAGTGTATAAGCTAAAGAAGCTATTTTATGGACTTAAGTAGGCACCTCGAGCATGGCATGGTAGAATTGACTCACACTTTATATATAATAGATTTCAAAGAAGTCAGAATGAGCCCACACTCTATATAACCAAAGGTATCCAAATTTTAATAGTCTACTTATATATTGATAACTTGATTTATGTTGGAAATAGTAATCAGTTGATTGATGATTTAGAAGAAGTATGATTGGTGAATTTGAGATGACCGATCTTAGTTTGATGAGTTATTTTCTTGGCATTGAGGTGAAACAAGTTGAGAATGAAATTTTTATTTATCAAAAAAAATATATTGGTGATATGCTTCAGAAATTCAATATGAAAAATTGCAATCCAGTACAAAACTTAATGGCCACAAATATGAAATTTTCCTTAAATAATTGAGAAGAAAAGTTGACAGCAATCTTTATAGAAGCTTGAGAGGAAGTTTGCTTTATGTTGGATATACTCAGCTTGATATATTTTTTGTAACATCATTATTATCAAGATTCATGCAAAGCCCAAGCAAAGTACACTTGGGTGCAATAAAGAAAATTTTGAAATACCTAAAGGGCACCATTGGCCACAGACTATGGTACAATAATACAAACGATTTTTTATTTTTGGATTGCTCTGATAGTGATTAGACAGGTTTAGTTGATGATCCAAAAAGTATTACAGGCTTTGTTTTTAATATCGGCTCGGGAGTAATATGCTGGTCTTCTAAAAAATAATACTTGATGGCACTTTCATCTTTAGAAGCTGAGTACATGACGGTGACTGCAGTAGCTTATCAAGCTATTTGGATGAGACATATTCTAGCATATTTGAAGTATGACCCGCAGGTGCCAACTATAATTTTTTGTGACAATCAATCAACAATTGCTATTGCGAAGAATCCAGTCCATCATAGCCACATGAAACACATCGAACTATGAGGGAATAGCTTGTAGATATTTTTACCAAGTTATTACCATTGGAGAAGTTCTTATTTTGTTGAGAAAAGCTCGGAGTTAAGGATGTCAGCATTATGGGGGAGTGTTAGGAATTAGTGCTTGTTATATAAAAAAACAATAAATACAATTTTTTTTGTAGAAGGAATCTAGAATTATTCTCTAATCTTGATTTGGTAGAAACTTGTATTTACTTCATAATTTCCTTTTTGTAGAAGAAATAATCTAGAATTATTCTCTCCTTTTGTAGAAGGAATAATTTAGAATATTCTCTTCTCTTGATTTGGTAGAAACTTGTCTTGATTTGATTTATTTGCTACTCTGGTAGTAAGTAATTTACTTAGGTAGCAAGTTATTGGGGATTATAAATGGCCCCTATGGTTGTATTTGGCTATACCACCAAGAAGTGAATCAAGTGCTTTCTTTTGATCTTTGCTGCTCCTCAATTATTATTTCTCTTATTTTTTTTGTCTTATTTTATTTATCATAACATGGATTGGTACTACTGGCCCAAGATGAATGCCCACTTAAGGGCTATGGTTGATACCTGGTAAGTGTTGTTTCAACATGTTACAGAATCACTCAATAGGCCGATTTTTAGTAAAATACATACAGGCCGTCTTATCTCTGTTATCATCTCATGTGAGGCATCATGTGCGTGTGGAACCTTACAAGTTGTTGAAATTATTGTGCTGACATTGTTGCTAGCATGTTTTATTTTTCTACTCATGATCATGTATATAACAAGATATTTGCGGGTCTTTAAAATCTAGATGTGGTAAACATGCGAATGGAGTTGTGAAGAGTTATTGAAATGTTCTGCACAGAGTACACGAAGTTCATGAGAAGTTTTCTAAAATTAATGTTTTGGCAATTAATATGGCTGTGAAGAGCTCTAGAAAAATCATATCAAATGAAATTTAAATTCTCAGTAGTCACTCTAGAAAGGTCCCTAGGGTCTTCTACCTGTTAAGGTTCATGTCTTGTACTCAAATTACCAAACAGTGTCTTATATAAGTATCACCAAATCAGTCGTATTGTAGCCTTGTTTTCTTTATTAAAACAATAAGTGTTTGTTTTTTCATATTTGCTTGTCTTACTATCTATTTGTTTCTCTTGTATATATAGGCTAGAATGTTTAGCTATACTTTGAGAGTGATCATACTCTCTACATGAGTATTTAAAGCTAAAGAACTAATGAATAGCTATTACTGTCATAATATATGAATTGTATTTAGAGGATATGCCGGATTGGGCTCCCTAGGTTCAAGAGAAGTCTCAGATCCAACATTTTAAGATGTCTATATGTACATATTTTCACCCACTCTAGGATTTTGGGGCACTACCTCTTTGTTATTGGGGCTTTTTCAAGTGTTTGTGACTTCGAGAAATTTGTACGAGATTTTTTTCATCTTTGTTCTCTTTCACTAGTAAATTTTCTCTGATTTTCTCTATCCATGGACATATTAATTATTCCAAACATGCATACTTTTGTCTCTCATGTGCTCTTTGTTGACTTGCTAACTTGAGGTTTATATTCTTTGCATAACAGTTATAATTAATATTTTTTTTCGTTATATGGTTATTAAGATTGTTCATTGTTTGCTAGAAACTGCCATACTTTTGTCCACTGACTCAATCCTTGAGTTCAAGCGCACTCAAATTCTGGACTTCCGGTTTTCTTAAACAATTTCAAAAGGAAATCAAAAAATGGACAATTACAATTCAGCTTTCTTGCACCTTAACTAATCTTGGTATCGTAGCAAGGACTAAGAATCTAGTAATCAATTCCAAGAACAGGCATCTAGGAGCAATGGCCAATGCAGAAGTGATTGCTGTTGCGTCAAACATAAACAAGACCCCCGGTTGGGTCGTTTGGTCCAATTAGGTCATGAGGTGGACTTGGAGCTCAACCACGCTTCTATTTGATATGCCACTCAAGGAACCAAACACAGGTTCTTCATCGTCACACAGCTCGAGTAATTGGTCCCACCAAACTAGTTGGCGAATATGAAGCTCCAACTTAACGGTGCAGTTAATGCAATATTCTTACACCGGACCTGAGGCTAAACAGATCGTACCTGACACGACCCGTCGAAATAAATTGCTCAGACAAACACCCACGTTAACCACTTTTAGAATGCGTTCCAGTGAACGCACTTGTCTCTGGTTTCAACTTAATCCTTCGTGATCTCAAAAATGGCTTTCCAGTTTATCCCACCCCGTTTTATGCTCAGTGAAATGGATTAGGATTGTATCTTTCGTATGAAAGAAGGATTTCTCTTCATTGGTATGAATCCATCGTTGGATTGCGTAACGAGAGAGAGAGGGGGTCAAAATGATGCACGCACTATAGTAAAAAAAAAAATTAACCATCATTTTTTGCTAACACTTTTTGAAAGCATCGACGGATTGCGCTGACCTATCGATGCTTTTAAAAAACATCGTATTTTCAACGATGCTTAAAAGCATCGTAAAATTTCAGCATTATCAATGCCGACACTTTTAGCAAAAGCATCGTTAAATAAAAAAAATATCGATACTTTTTTGCGTCATTATTTAACGACACTAAAAAGCGTCGTTAGGTTCGCTTAATCCGACCCCCATTCTTCCGTGCCCTAATCTATCTGCCACCGTTCCCTCCCACCCATTCCTCCCATTCTCCCGTGCCCTAATCCCCTCCCGGCCTCCATCTTCGTCAATTCTCTGCCGCCGGCGCCGCACCCGCCGTCCACGCCGAACTGCCGTCTGCCGCTCCCCTCTACTGCCACATCCGTCCACGCTGCACCCGCACCGTCTACGTCGTATGCCATCCGCCCTCCTCGAAGCCACCCCACCAGCCCTCCTCCCCTCCCCCCTCCCGACGGTCGTCTTCGCAGGCCCAAAAGACCCCCTCGGTCCCCCTCCCCGACCCGGCCGCATCCCACCATCTCCCTCCCCGACGCCGTACCCCACTGCCCCCCTCGGCCTGGCCACCGACCCAGTCGACAGGTGGCCCCCCTGTCCTCCCTCCCCGGCCTCCGACACCCATCCCCGACGCCACACCCCACTGCCCCCCCGGCCCGGCCACCGACCCAGCCGACAGGTGGCCCCCCTGTCCTCCCTCCCCGGCCTCCGACACCCATCCCCGGCCCTCCCAATGGGCCGTGCTCCTTGGTCCCCTTGCTCCCCGATCGCACCGCCTCCCTTCCAGCTACCGGTGCTCCTCCGCCCCCTCACTCTCCAACCTTTGGTATATAATTTATTTTTTTTTAAAATATATTTTGGATAATTTAAAATAGATAAAATATATATTAATTATTGACTGTCATATTTTTTTATTGAATGCAGGTATTTGACGAAAACAATATCGTCCAGTATTTTCTCGTATTATTGTCCACCGTAAGTAATTCATTTCTCTATTAATGTTTTGTTTTTTAGATTGGAAGATTATTCTCGTGTATGGCATTATTTGGAAGTGTACATAGTAGTTAGAGGATTTAGATAATATTTTAATTATTTTTATTAATTATTTTTAGATTTAATTGTGATGCCTTAGCTTTTGATGGCTAGACTGACTTTGGGAAAGAGATTGTTTGTTTTATTGTATATGAGAATTTTGAATGACTTGGTTAGGATGCATGCTAATCCTAAGGGTTTATTTTGTTGATTCTTTTATTATTTGGTTGCCATCGAATAATTATCTAATTTAGTTGTTAAAAGTTTATGACACAGTGCACGATATTTAATTAACATGCACGAGACTTGGGTCTCGGCCTTGCGCGCTCGGATCTTTGGTCTCAGTTGGCGCCGAAGGCATCCAGCCCTACGCGCTCAGGCCGATGAAAGATGCCAGATAATGTTAATTATAAATTAATTTTAAAAAAAATTATATTGTATAGAATCATAGACCTGTCTTTTGATTAATGTACATATTCTATTATATCCATACATTTATTTATTTTTGTACGGATAAAAGAATTATGTATATTGGTCAATTGATTGTCCAGTATGGACAGTTTGAAAAATATGAGTAATTCTATAGGTCATTACAATAATTAAATGGTATGCTGAGGGTTCGAAAAAAATTTTGGACGATATTTTCTTTTTGTTCTTCCTATACGGGAGAACTAAGAAAAAATACTGCTGAAATTTTTTTCAGCTCTTGTTGCATATCATTTGATTACTGTAATTGACCTATAGAATTAATGCATTTTCTGAATGAGATAGGACCTTCTTTACCTATTAGTTGATGATAGCAAGTATTTACTATGTAAACTATATCATATATATATTGTCTTTCATGTAATTTTATTTTTATTTTATTTTATGTATATTTATGATATCGTTACTTTTATGTATTTTTTGCAGACGGATCCGAGAGAGTACGCCCCAGACGCGGATCCACAATAGTACGAGATGTGTGGCAGATGCGTGAGGATGAGAGAATTATTGTGGAGTGCAATCAGCTAGGTCAGCCAATTAAGAAAGCTGCCTGCTTCTTGACTTCATTTTTGGGGACTGTTGCTCGGAGGCCTCAGCTATGTCCGTTGGGCTATACAAAATGGAATGACATGCTTCCAACGTACAAAGTTGAGCTTCTTTGAGTTATAGAGGTAATGAATTGATGTTCATACTGTATATTAATTGTTAATCACTTATATAATTTATTTCATTTCATTTTTTTTTTTTATAGAGCAAGTTTGTTCTCCCTCCATCCACTTATGATTTTGTAATAAAGTCTCTCAACCGTAAATAGAAAGAATATAGAGCACAATTGAAGAGGGACTATATAAGACAGGGTATAACAGAGGAGGAGGTTGCTAGAAATTATCCTCCTGATGTACCCCCTCATCAGTGGATGAAGTTGGTTCATTATTGGTTCTCCAAGAGGGCACAGATATATTATCTGCTCATTATCTTTTCTTTTAAATATTTTATAAAAATATTGATTTATATTATATATTATATATTATACATATAACAAGTTTTTTACTTTATTTTACAGACTTATTCTGCTATTGGTAGAGCTGCACGAGTAGCTCGGTCTGTTCCTCATACATCGGGGTCGAAGAGTTATACACGACTCCGACAGGAGTTTGTATGTTCCTTAAACTTTTATAATTAACTTCTAATTTTTATGTTGAAATATTTATATAACTAATATCATTATGTATCGTGGACCATATCTGTATCATGATACTCATATATTTTTTTAAATTGTTATAACTGTTTGCTTAAAATTGAAATTATTTGTGTAGGTGGATGAGCATGGGAGGGAACCCGGTAAAGTGGAGTTTTACCGGATGACTCATACTCATCAGGATGGTACTTTTGTTCAAGATGAGTCGAGAGATTTATATGTACGGTATTATTAATATTCTATTTTTTGCAATAATTTTAATTTAATTTTGTTAGCTATTAATATATAACTCTTATTTTCAAAATAAATACAGGAGAGGGCTACATCTCTCATTGCGGAGCGTAACGACGAATCCGCAGCATCTACACAGCAGAGCCGTATCGAGGTCGAGGTGTTCACAGAGTTGATGGGATCAGAGCGCTACGGTCGAGTGAGGGGTTATGGAGTAGGAGTCACCCCCACTCAGTTATCTGAAGTTAGTAGATATACGCAGCACGCTGCAGTAGATGCTCAGGATTCACGTGTCCGCAGACTCAAGATGAAAATACAGGAGATTAGATAGAGTCGTGCCGCTGAGATGGAGGAGATGCGATAGAGCCGTGCCGAGATGCAAGCCATGAGGGGACAGATTGATCGGCTTACATCTTTATTAGAGATGTACGGTCCATCTCAGGTAAATACATATTATTAAATATATATTTTTGTATTAATTTAATGATCTATATATTTTTATTTATAGATATGCAAATCAAGCTTTTCATATGTTTTTTGTAGGCTCCTGGCACATCAGGCACCCGTCGAGACGGCAGCACGTCACGTGGAGACAGCGATGACCATCCGCCTGCAGATTGATATCATTTTATTTTTATTGTAGTCTTATATTTTCTGTATGCTTTTAGTTAGGTTGAACTCTTGATTGTAATGGACAATTAGTACTTTATTTTTATTTATATAAAATAATATCTTTTGGTTTGATTAAATTTACTATTGAAGTTTGCTTTTGGTGTGAATGGTGGTGATTGTACAGGTTTATGTTTGAATAATTGATATAATTTTGTACAGGAATATATGTATTCTTTTTTTTTGTATATAAAATTTATATATTTTTTTCTGTTAAAAAAATTAACGATGCTTATAAGCATCGTTAATAGACTAATTAACGACGCTTATAAGTGTCGCTAGTGACTTAACTGCCGACGCTTCGAAAAGCGTCTTGGTAGAGTGGAGGATGCATTGTCATTAACGACGCTAAAAAGTGCCGGTAAAATTTAATTTTACGATGCTTTAAAGCGTCGTTAGAAAATATTGCAATACTTTTAAAAAATATCGGTGCTTTTCGTCTCCACTCTTACATAGGCGATGCTTTCGCGATGCATTTTGAAGCGTCGTAAAGCTTAATTCCGACGCTTATTGGCGTCGTAAAATGCCTTTTATAGCGTTGCCTTTTACCATTTTCACTGTAGTGACGTAGACTAAGACATAGAAGGTAAAATTTTAACTGTCCAGCCCTAAAAATTGGGACTCAATTTTCGAGCGAAATTGGACTTTCAAGGTGAAAGTCGAAACCCGAACCTGATTTTTATTGTAATTTCATCCCTCTTCTTCTCCTTTCTTTCTCTCTCCTTTTTTTTTCTTTCTTTTTTTTTCTTTTTGACATAGCTGAGTTTGGTTATTTGATTAATTTTGGGACATCCGAGTTTGTCTTGTCCTCCATATCTTATCTTTTTTATGGCTAAAATGGTGGTGAATTTGTGGGAGTAATGTGCTGGGGTTGAAATTGGGTATAAAACTTCCCTCTTTGATATCTGAGATAACCAGACTATAATGGCCAAAAATGGTCAAAATTGATTATTTTTTTATTTTTTTATCTTTTTATTTCTTCCAACAGTCATAAAATGATTATTTTGAGAGATATTTAAAAAAAAAATTATAGAGTTTTATAAATAACCCCCTCCTTTTCAATTCTCATCATACCAAATCTACTCTTCTCCTATTTTATCTGTCATTGCGCACAATATTTTAGCTGTGCCGATATCCATAGTAAAATTAGAATCTGTTTTTAGTGCAGATCGGCGTGTTCTTGATAAAAAGGGAAGTCAGATGATCAGTAAGATGGTGAAAATGTTGCTCTGCTTCAAAGATTGGTTGGATGCAGAAGCGAGGCTTCAAGATAAATATGGATATTCTACTATATCCTCTAACGAAGACGACACAAATGAGACTGACAGTTAGTAGAATTTTTATCAAGCTAGCATAAAAAAGCAGAGAGCGGAGAGAGGGTCTTGAAGGAGTTCAAGGAGAACAAAGACAAGTTGGTATGATTTTACTTATTTTTTTAATTAATTATATTAAATTTTTTAATTATTGAGGTGAGTCATCTCTATATTTTTTTTTCTTTTCTTTCTCTCCTCGTTGTACTTTAGAGATCAGGTCCAGCTCTCCTCCCTTCTTGTATCATTTTGATATTTATTAATAAATTGATAGGGTCCACACCAAACCTTCCATCTAATAAGATGGCTTTATATTTAAATTTTTAGTCTCAATTTTTTTTAATTTATTCATGTATATTTTTTAAAATATTTTAAAAAATTTTAATTTGATGTATATTTTTTAAAAAATTTTAAAAAATTTTAAACGGGCCATATCAAGGTACGGTCCAAACGTGTCGTGGACTGGCATGGCCCATTTCAAAGTGATCGTATTGGCATGTGGCCCGTGTGATACCTGATCTATGGATTATGTTAGTTTAGGTCTTTATGGACCATGCTGGGTCTGGATCGTGGGATAGAAAATCCCAGACCAATCCAATCTTTCCCTTACGGGCCGTAATAGGTATGGTACGATACTGTAGCTGATGAGCGTTGCCTACGTAGAAGCTGTCCATTCTTTTCCGTGAAAGATAGGTGTTGGGTATAAAATAACCCCAATCGAAGTTCGTAAGAGGCCAACCCTCCCAGGACTCTTCCGGCTTCCGACCTTGTGCGGCATCTTTTTGAACTCCCTCGACCGATCGAGCTTCCATAATACCATCCAAACTCCTCCAACAGTCGACCTTCCACAGTGTCCTCCAGATTCCTCCAACGGACGAGCTCCTACTGTACCCTCCGGACTTCTCCAAATAATGAGCTCCTTCAGTCATCTATCGGATTGCTCCAAATGCTCTCTGGGCTTCACTATCAGTCGATTTTTTACAGTGATCGACTACTCTCCGAATCTCTTCCAGACTTCCTCCTGTTACGATCGACTTTACTCCGAGCTTCTTCCAGACTTCGTCAATATCTGGACTTCTCCAGCAGCAGGACTTTTACAGTAACCAGACTCCATCCAAGTTTCTACAGTGGTCGACCGCCTTTCGAATTTCATCCGAGCTTCTATAGTAAGCGAATTCTGTCCGAACTTCTATTGCAGGCAGACTTCAGCTGAGCTTCTACAATAAGCGGTCTCCATCCGGGCTTCCACGGCAATCGATCTCCATCCGAGCTTCTATACTAAGCGGCCTCCTTCTGGACTTCTGCAAGAACCGGACTCCGTCTGAACTTCTACAGCGGATGGATTCCAGATGAACTTCTACAACGGATAGGCTCCAGCAGTCGGATTTCTACAATGACTGACTGTCTCTGATGTCTTCCGTACCTCTCCAGCTTTCAACCTTCAACAGCGCCAACCGAACTTCAACAGTGCCAACCAGACCCCTCCAACGGATAAATTCCCTCCAAACCCCTCCAGTGGTCGACCTTCCACAATGTCCTCCAGACTCCTCCAGTGGATGAACTTCCATAACATCTTTCGAACTCTTCTATCGGTCAACCTTCTGTCGGATTCCTCATGCAACCGGACCTCTCCAGTGGACAGTCTTCAGACAAGCTTCTGCATCAGACAAATTTCAGATGGACTTCTCTAGCAATTGGACTCCAGCCGGATTCCTCCAACATAAAGTTTCCATTCGAACTTGTACAGCAGACGACTTCTGTCTGCAGCATCAACGCCTAAGGCACCCAACAATAGTTAACCCGTCAGCAACCTCGAAAACATCCGAGCTTCTCTTAGATTGCTGAGACAAAGAGCTATTCCGCTCCACTAGATGTCCCAACCGAGCTTCAGCCGTCCGGCCCGAACTCCCCGACAAGTCGCGACAACGGACACCACTCCACTCTCTGTAACAAACTCTACGTGGCCCCACCACTCTCCGGCAAGTCACGACAACAGACACTACTACTCTCTGTAACAAACTCCACGTGGCCCCGAACGGCCCACTACCAGGCAGTTACGAACGTCATTGTCAATCAGTTATACTCTCCCGTCTATAAAAGAGACCCCCCAGATACATTCTCCTCTAAGCTCTAAGCACTATCTCTAAACTCTGCTAAAATTTTATTCGAGTGCTCCATTTCTGTTGAAGCAGAGTACTGACTTGAGCGTCGGAGGGTTTTGCTGGAGCACCCCCAACTCCGATTTAAACTTTCCTTGCAGGTCCTGACGACGGCCGTGATCTCCTCGACT
>NC_026003.2:101480598-101519818 GCF_000442705.2 Elaeis guineensis
ATCATTTGAGTTAGTAGAATGTCAATTCATATTTTTCAAGAGTTAAAAATTTAAGGCATGAATTTACATAACTAACTCATAAACAGCTCCTGACCATAGGATCATCACGAGGATGGTGATCGATCCGGAAGGTTGGTGTATCGATCGCTTCTTAGGATAGATGTGTCTTGAGTCTACGGTGTGAACACCAGAGTGAGATACAGGTATTCATTGAGAACGAGAGTACTGAGCATGACCATATTGAGCAGTCATAAGAAAGTCTACCTTTTCGTCGACGACTAGCTCGATGCTGAGTTGTGTGTCTAGTTCTTTGACCTGAGGTGCATCGACAGTTCACCTTGAGTGTGTTATAGTTTGACTACACCATAACTCGGTCTCCTAGCTATTCGAAACCCTGAGGTATATGTTGGCTGTAGCATATTCATTATAGGAACTAGGTCACACCATGATGGGATTTATCAACCTCGGTAGATGAGAGGAGTAGTCCTATGATGATCGAAAGATCGAGTCCTTAAGCCCATGACCATGACAAGTGAAATAATGGAAAAAGAGTTTTCTATTGGGGTTTCACATCGGACTCAGATCGATCGATTGATTCATATGATTGATGTTGGGTTTGACGAGTTCACCTTAACCCTAATTCAGTCGGGACTCATGATAGAGGAACTCAATCACACAGGTAGCTGCACCGAGAGGTTCATCTTCAGTTATGATGGGTTGCTACTACATACTGCTAGGTGTCACTGGTGGATTTGAAAGTAATAGAATGATATTGATGATCGATCATTTTAATTGTCTGAATCAGAAGAGTTCTGATCCATCGAAAGGAGTTTCGATGATGTCGATGATGTCGATGATGAGATCACGACATGTCTCATTACCATACGGAATTGAACCTAACTAGGTCATACAAATAAGGGTTAGGGTCTGGATGTCATCAATTGGGGTAACCCAATTGATTTGGATTAGATCCAATTAGGTTCAAGAAAATCATGCTAGCACTCGATTGAGCCTAACTTTCTCCTCGTGTAATCTTTTCTATCTCGACTGAGTCAAATATGATTTGACTCACCCAGAGAACCTTGAGAAGATTTTTCTCAGTCTAAATGAAGCTTGTCCAGCTCAGAAAGATTTGTCTTAATTCATGAGATGAATTTAAGACAACACATGCTAATTCCTGTCACCTGCCAATTTCATTTTAGGACATCTGTCATATATTGACATATGGGTCTTAAACTAAAGAGAGCTCATTGGAGGATTTTTGTGGAGTGTCCACATGCCAAAATCACATTGAATTGGATGCCATAATTAGATTATGGCGTGAGCCCAATTGGATTAAAGTGGGTGCCCCAAATGGATAAGGATGAAGAGTCCTGATTAACATGGACTCTTTGGCGCCAACCTTGCTTGTGCTTATCCAAAGTTGGAGCCAACATAGGAGAGAAGGTGGGGGTTCTTATCTGATGTGATCAGATGACATCACTCTACCAATCAAAATTTTTTCAGAATTATTAAAATTTTTTGATTGGTCGAATGATGTGGCACTGCATAGCATACAGGGTCTATAAAATCCCTGTCTGTGCCTCGGGTTTGTAAGTTTCTGCTCAATACCCAGCTAAAATGAGAATCCTCTCCTCTTCTTCACATCCTCCCTACTCTCATCTCTCTCCTCTTCACATCCAAAGAGTTGGACGTCCATCTGGCAAAGGTCCAAGGCGTGGTGACGCCTGGAACAGGAAGGCTGCAGGACATCTTCGACAGACTGCTGCTTCAATTTTAGAAGGAGTTCTAAAGCACTTCCAAATCAGATAGAGATCTGATTTTTGGAGCATAGATTCATGAGGAGAAGACATTCAGGTCCTGCCTGAGTGGATACTGATAGAGGTCAGGCACTTGCATGGATACATCAGAACCTCGGGCTGTGCTGAGATCATCTACAGAGTAATTAGATTGCCCTTGAGGTATGTCTATACTTCTCATACTTTTAGATTTAATTTTAAATTTTAAATATCAGATAATAAAATTAGATCTAACAAATATTAGATCTAAAATAGCGTGAGATAAAATTTTAAATTATTCCATCCTAGATTTGATGAAATCTGAAAGATCCTACGAAGGAAAAGGCGATTTTTCTTTAACTGGTATCAGAGCCAGATTGATGGCTCAGTTTTAGATCTAATTTAGATCTAATTTTAATTTTAATTTATCTGATATTAAAAAATTTTAGATATCACATCAGATGTGATAGGATCTAAAATCAAAATATTTAAAATTAAATCTAAGAAGATCTAACATGCATGAGATGCATGACTAGACTAGGATTAGTTGAATCCATGAACAGTCTTAAGTTTTATGTTTTAATGAGATTAAAATATAAATTAAATCTAATTTATTCTCTATTTTTTTAATATTATAATGTTATAATCAGATCAAAAAATAGAAAATAAAATTTTAATTTTTTCATAAAATTGATCTGTTGTATGTCTAGACTAGTTGTAGAATTGTTCCAGTAATTTATCTAGAATAGATTTAATTTTGAATAGTTCAATTTAAATCTTATTTTTTCAGATATTATATGTGATATATCAGATCTGAAAGTATATTAATTAGATCAATTTTTGATACACGAGATGTATGCAAAGCATGTATTAGTTAGATCTTAAATTGTATATGTGATATATTAATTTAGATCTAACTAGTTTTGTAGCTAAATTTATATTTTTGGTTAAGGTGTTTCTCATGGCCATCCGGTCATAAGAATGAAGTAGGGTTTAAAGCCCTCTCCTCCCATTCAATGGGGTGTTCTTATGACGTGTAGGGGTGCTACGCGTTCATCCTTAATCAGAAATCAAAACTTACTTTTCTGCAAAATCCTAGATCCTGAAATCTTAGGATTTATTTTACATATTTTGTTTATGAACCCAAGAATTAATTAATGAATTAAGCTTATGAAAGTAAGTTAGGTCTAAAATTGAGAATTTCAGATCTAAGACATTTTCATAAAATTGGGTTTGGACTTGGGTAGCTAAATTAGGTCTAGCGATTGATCAAAGCGAATCAAGAGTTGGTTAGGTGGGATCATGAAAGCTAATAATTGACCAGTCTAATAGGATTAAGTCTGGGTCAAGATCGAATCATATTTAAATATGACTCGATCAAGTTAAGACCTAATTTGGCTCAGTGGTTAGAGCCTGGATTGTAGGCTAACCCAATTAGTTCTGGTTCGACAATTTGGTGTCTAAGATAAGTCGGGCAGATGCGACCGACTGATTTTTAATTAGGAACTACTTGACTCGAATGCGTTCTTGTCGAGTTAATGGCATATCTCTCCTACCGGTCTCATTTACCTGGCCATATGTGTCGACTCAGTTCTGATTAGAGGTGGCTAACAATTCGAGCTAACCCATGCCACTAGGTTAGTCATAATTGTTATGACTATGTCAAGTCAAGTTTAATGAGACCTAAATCAAATCTTCCTAAGAAAATATTAAGTCTAGGTCTTCCACCATTGTGGATGTGCGGGCTCTTTCCGAGGTTGATTGTTCTCGACTGGTTACAGTGGCTCAATTACTCCGAGAAGACGCAACCATGTTCATTAGGCATTGGATGCTACGGATTAGAGGATGGGTTGGGCTCAATATTTCGGATACGGTGAGGGACCCAATCAGGAATCTAGTTCGTGCAAATGGTGGGTTTGGCTTAACTAAAGATTGGAGCAATATTCTGGATACGGTGAGCTTCATGAATTAGAGACCAAGTTTTGGGTGCACCATGATTAGAGAATCATTGGACAAGAGTTGTCCACTCATTGGTTGACCCATCATCAATAACTGTTAGGTGAGATGATGAGCCAGTCGGTGAGACCGCACCACCCATTAGAAATCACTGATCACGGAGATTTTCATATCTCTACCAAGAGAGTGTAGGGATCTGAGAAAATAGTGAGAGTCTAATTTGTTTAAAATGAAACTCCTAAATAAATTGATTAAGTCTGATTATAAAATCTAACTAGAAACTTTCGACTCTCTACAGAAAACATGTCTGCCTCCAACCCCCTGACCAAAATACTAGACACCCACAGATTGACTGGACCCAATTTTAAGGACTGGTTGAGGAACTACAGAATTATTCTGAATTCCAAAAAATTGACTCATGTCTTGGACTAATACCCACCTGCCATGCCAGTACGTCCGACTGCTGAACAGAGAGCGTCTCTGAAAAAGTGGACGGATGATGATAACAAAGTAAGGTACTATATGTTGGGTGCAATATCTGATGACTTGCAGTGCCAACATGAGAATATTTTGACTACCCACCAAATGTTGGCTCACCTACAAGAGTTGTTTGGTGAACAGAGTCGCGCGGCCAAGTATCAAGTCTGTCAAAGACTTTTTAAGGCCAAGATGCGTGATGGACAGTCAGTCCAAGATCATTGTTTGACAATGATCAAGGACCTTGAGGAGCTTGAAAAACTCAGTATCATCTTAGACAAAGATTTTCAGATTGATGTGATCTTTCAGTCCTTG
This sequence comes from Elaeis guineensis, assembly GCF_000442705.2. Taxonomy (NCBI): domain Eukaryota; kingdom Viridiplantae; phylum Streptophyta; class Magnoliopsida; order Arecales; family Arecaceae; genus Elaeis; species Elaeis guineensis. The sequence continues at coordinate 101,485,125 of NC_026003.2, forward strand.
TCCGATGCATATGGTCAGTTCATTATGAACTTCCATATGCATAAGATGCAGTGTACCTTGGTCGAGTTAATGAACATGCTGGTTACGGCTGAGCTTTCTATGAAGGGTTCAAAAGGCTCAGTTCTTACTGTGGAGCGGACTTCTTTCAAGAAAAATTTTTTAGAAAGAAAAAGAAGTCTGCGAAGAAGCAGAAGGTGGATGGTAAGAAGAAGAAGACAAAACTGAAGAAGAAGGCTGCTGATAAGGAAAAATATTTCTACTGCCAATCAGACGACCATTGAAAGCGGAACTATCCTCAGTACCTGACCACCCTGAAGAATAAGGATGGTCCTTCTGGAGGTATGCTCATTTTAGAATCTAATCTTACGGTTTTTTCTGCATCCAGTTGGGTGCTTGACTCTGGTTCTAGTACTCATTTGTGCACTTCTATGCAGGATCTTGAGGAGAGCAGGAGACTGAGGGATGAAGAGATAATCCTATGCGTCAGAAACGGAGCAAAAGTTACTGCTGTTGCCGTAGAAACCTACCCTCTATGATTACCGTTAGGATTAGATTTATTTCTTAGAGATTGTTATTATGTGCCTGCAGCAAGTAGGAATTTGATTTCTGTTTCATGTTTAGCACAAGAAGACTATGTGATTAGCTTTCATAAGGACCATTGTAATATTTTTTATGAAAATAATAAAGTTGCAGATGGTTTTCTTATTAACGGTCTCTATCAGATACATATTGATGTATCTGTATTTAATATCGAGCAAAATGTGAATGCCATAGGAATTAAAAGGCCTAGAGATAGTCCAAATGATAGGTATATGTGGCACCTAAGACTAGGTCATATAGCGAAAGACAGGGTTAACAAATTGAAAAAATTCAGGCTATTGAGTCCGTTGACTTTCGAGTCATATCCAGTTTGTGAATCATGCCTTCAAGACAAAATGATCAAGCTTCCTTTTGTGGGACATAGGGAAAAAGCCACAGACCTACTTGCCCTAGTACATACGGATGTGTGCGGCCCATTTGATGTGCCGGCTAGAGGCAACTACGTCTACTTCATTACCTTTACCGATGATATGTCTAGGTACGGGTATGTATTTCTAATGAAATACAAGTATGAAGCTTTTGAAAGGTTCAAAGAATTCAGACATGAGGTAGAAAAACAAACAAGAAAGCTTATTAAAGTTCTTCGATCAGATCGAGAAGGTGAATACCTTAGTCGGGAGTTCTTAGACTATCTTAAAGACAATGGTATAGTCTCTCAATGGACTCCACTTGGAACGCCTCAACTCAGCGAGATTTCAGAACGGAGAAATCGGACCCTATTAGATATGATCCATTCCATGATGAGCTTTACGGACCTCCTTGAATTTCTTTGGGGATATTGTCTCATGACAGCAATTTATGTATTGAATAGGGTTCCCTCTAAAACTATTTCTACCACACTGTATGAGATATAGCATGGTAAGAAGCCGAGTCTGAATCATCTCAGAATTTGGGGTTGTCCGGCTCATGTCAAGAGACAGCAGACGGACAAGTTAGAGTTCAGATCTTTTAGAGCTCGGTTCATAGGATATCCTAAAGAGTCATTAGGATACTATTTTTATATTCCAGAAGATCACAATGTGATTGTGAGTCAAAATGCTATTTTTCTTGAAAAATAGTTTATTCAAGATAGTGACATCGGAAGAATAATTAAGTTCAAGGAGAATGTCTCTCAAGAGCAACGAGCTAAAGAACCTGAGGAACCTAATCAATCAGAACAAGTTTTAACACAACCTCTTCCACCTCATAAATCGATTAGGATTACCCGTCCTCCTGAAAGGTACTTAGGTACCATACAAGAGGATGTAGAGAAAATATTCCTCATGGGAAATGGGGTTCATGGTGATGATCCCAAGACCTATGATGAGGCGATATCAGATATCGACTCCGAAAAATGGTTAGAGGTAATGAGATCAGAAATTGACTCGATACACTCAAACCAAGTCTGGACCTTGGTAGATCCACCTGAAGGTATTGTACCTATTGGGTGTAAATGGATCTTTAAAAGAAAGATAGGTGTAGATGGGAATGTGGAGACATTCAAGGCTAGGCTCGTAGCAAAAGGTTATAGTCAGCACGAAGGCATTGACTATCAGGATACCTTCTCGCCCGTAGCCATGCTAAAATCCATCCGCACATTGCTTGCTGTTGTAACCTATTTCGATTATGCAATATGGCAGATGGACGTGAAAACGACATTCTTAAATGGACATCTTGAAGAAGATATCTATATGGAACAGCCACTTGGTTTCACATCTAGTGATGATGATCACAAGGTCTGCAAGCTGCAAAGATCCACTTATGGACTTAAGCAAGCATCTCGGAGCTGGAATACTCATTTCAATGATGTAATCAAAATGTTTGGTTTCATCAAGAACGAGGAGGAACTATGTGTGTTCAAAAAGGTCAGTGGGAGCATAGTTGTCTTCCTCGTATTGTACGTAGATGACATCCTCTTAATTGAGAATGACATTCCCATGTTGACCTCAGTCAAAGTATGGTTGTCTAAGGAGTTCTCTATGAAAGATCTAGGAGAGGCATCCTTTATACTGGGTATTAAGGTCTATAGAGATAGACCAAATAGGATGCTCGAACTTTTACAGAAGATGTACGTAGAGGAGGTGCTAAAAAGGTTTAGCATGAAAAACTCCAAAAGAAGTTTAGTACCTTTTAGACATGGCATTCATTTCTCTAAGAAGATGTGCCCTGGCACACCTGAGGAGATTGAACGCATGAGCAAGATCCCTTATGCTTCGACAATAGGGAGTCTCATGTATGCCATGCTATGTACACGACCTGATATAGCCCATGCTGTGAGTGTCACAAGCAGATATCAGTCGAATCCAGGCGAAGAGCACTGGACTTCTATGAAATGTATCCTTAAGTACTTGAGAAGGACTAAGGATATGTTTCTAGTCTTTGGGAATGGAGAACTCTAGATTCAGGGATATACAGATTCAGACTTTATGTCTGATATAGATGATCGAAAGTCGACATCTGAAAGCCTGTTCATTTGCAATGGTGGTACAGTCAGCCGGAAGAGTTCCAAGCAGACGGTGATTGCTGATTTTACCATGGAGGCAGAGTACATTGCTGCATCGGAAGCTGTGAAGGAGGCATTTTGGTACAAAAAATTTACCGCAGAGCTTGGAGTGATGTCATCGGATGCCATACCTCTTTACTGCGACAATAATGGCACCATAGCCCTAGCTAAGGAATCAAGGTCTCATCAGAAGTCCAAGCACATCGAGCGGCAATTCCATTTGATCTGTGATTATCTCAAAAAGGATTATGTCAAGGTCAAGAGAGTCGACTCCATAGACAATATGGCAAACCCGCTGACTAAGTCATTGGGCCAGTAAAAGATCGAAGCCCATCTTGAGAAGATGAGACTTAGATATGTAGCCAATTGGCATTAGGTCAAGTGGGAGTTTGTTAGATATGTGCCCTAGATGCCAGATTGGCTGACACATTCCTGTATAAATCTAAGGATAAATTTATAATTTTGATTATAAATCAATAAATGGGTTATTCTTCTATCACATTGTGTACATTGTGTCTGTGATACATCCTTTGAGTTGGTAGGAATGTCAATTCATATTTTCAAGAGTTAAAAATTTAAGGCATGAATTTACATAACTAACTCATAAATAGCTCCTGACCATAGGATCATCACGAGGATGGTGATCGATCCAGAAGGTTGGTATACGATCGCTTCCTTAGGGTAGATGTGTCTTGAGTCTACGGTGTGGAGACACCAGAGTGAGAGTACAGATATTCATTGAGAACGAGAGTACTGAGCATGACCATATCGAGCTGTCATAAGGAAGTCTACCTTCTCGTCGATGACTAGCTCGATGCTGCAGTTGTGTGTCTAGTTCTTTGACCTGAGGTGCATCGACAGTTCACCTTGAGTGTGTTATAGTTTGACTACACCATAACTCGGTCTCCTAACCATTCAGAATCCTGAGGTGTATATTGACTGTAGCATATTCATTGTAGGAACTAGGTCACATCAAGATGGGATCTATCAACCTCGATAGATGAGAGGAGTAGTCCTATGATGATCGAAAGATCGAGTCCTTAAGCCCATGACCATGGCAGAGTGAAATAATAGAAAAAAAGTTTTTCATTGGGATTTCACATCAGACTCAGATCGATCAATTGATTCATATGACTGATGTTGGGTTTGACGAGTTCACCTTAACTCTAATTCAGTCGGGACTCATGATAGAAGAACTCAATCACACAGGTAGCTGCACCGAGAGGTTCGTCTTCAGTTCTGATGGGTTGCCACCACATACTGCTAGGTGTCACTGGTGGATTTTGGAAGCAATTAGAATGATATTGATGATCGATCATTCTAATTGTCTGAATCAGAAGAGTTCTGGTCCATCGAAAGAATTTCGATGATGTCGATGATGAGATCATAACATGTCTCATTACCATACGGAATTGAATCTAACTAGGTCACACAAACAAGGGTTAGGGTCTGGATGTCATCAATTGGGCTAACTCAATTGATTTGGATTAGATCCAATTAGGTTCAAGAAAATCATTCTAGCACTCGATTGAGCCTAACTTTCTCATCATGTAGTCTTTTCTATCTTGACTGAGTCAAATATGATTTGACTCACCCAGAGAACCTTGAGAAGATTTCTCTCAGTCTAAATGAAGCTTGTCCAGCTCAGAAAAGGTTTGTCTTAATTCATGAGATGAATTTAAGATAAGCACCTGCCAATTCCTGTCACCTGCCAATTTTATTTTAGGATATCTGTCAAATGTTGACATATGGGTCTTAAACTGAAGAGAGCTCATTGGAAAATTTTTGTGGAGTGTCCACATGCCAAAACCACATTGAATTGGGCACCATAATCAGATTATGGTGTGAGCCCAATTGGATTAAAGTGGGAGCCCCAAATGGATAAGGATGAAGTGTCCTGATTAACATGGACTCTTTGGTGCCAACCCTTGCTTGTGCTTATCCAAAGTTGGTGCCAACATAGGAGAGAAGGTAGAGGTTCTTATCTGATGTGATCAGATGACATCACTCCACCAATCAAAATTTTTTCAAAATTTATTGGAATTTTTTGATTGGTCGAATGATGTGGCACTACGCAGCATACAGGGTCTATAAAATCCCTGTCTGCACCTAGGGTTTGTAAGTTTCTGCTCAATACTCAGCCAAAATGAGAATCCTCTTTTCTTCTCTATATCCTCCCTACTCTCCTCTCTCCCCTCTTCACATCCAAGGAGTTGGACATCCATCTGGCAAAGGTCCACGATGTGGTGACATCTGGAATAGGAAGGCTACAGGACATCTTCGACAGGCTGCTGCTCCAACTTCAGAAAGAGTTCTGAAGTACTTTCAAATCAGATAGAGATCTGATTTTTGGAGCATAGATTCACGAGAAGAAGAAATTCTAGGTCCTACCTAAGTGAATACCGGTAGAGGCCAGATGCTTGCGTGGCTACATTAGAACCTCGGACTGTGCTGAGATCATCTACAGGGTAATCAGATTGTCCTTGAGGTATGTCTATACTTCTCATACTTTTAGATTTAATTTTAAATTTTAAATATCAGATAATAAAATTAGATCTAATAGATATTAGATCTGAAATAGCGTAGGATAAAATTTTAAATTATTTCACCCCAAATTTGGTGAAATCTGAAAGATCCTACAAAGAAAAAAGATGGTTTTTCCTTCACCCCCCACCACCCTCTTGTTCTCCCTTGATTTCTCCCACCACCCCGCCCTCGATTTTCATCATCCCCATCGATGACTGACCGACCACCCCTCTCTCCCTCTTTTAGTTCCCTAAGTCACGCATGCCACCATCTCCGTCGGTATCCCTACGTCGCTTCCCCGTTGCTGCCATTTGTTTACTGAATTTCCTATGCCGTATCCCCTCCCGATTCTCCAACACACACCCTCTTTGTCCACATGCCGTTGCCTCTTCCTTTGCGGTCCCTGTGCTGTCAGAATCCCTACACTGTCATTCTTTTGTCGGATCTGTTGTTTCCTTGTCGGATCCACCACCCCCTTGCCAGATCTGTCGCCCCCCTTATCGGATCCACTCTCCCCATGTCGATGATGCCATTCCCTTGCTGGATCCGCCATTCCCTTATCGGATCCACCACCTCCATTGTCGGATCGATCGGCCCCTTGTCGGATCCACTCTCCCCCTATTGGATCCATCGACCTTGTGCTAGATCACCATCCCCATCCCCGCAACTGCTGTTCCTATGCCACCGATGTCCCTGCATCCGTATACCCATTCTTTTGGTGAGTATTAGTGACAGCGACGGCGACGGCGCCAGAGCTGTCGCTAAAAGTCTTTTTATTTTAATATATTAATTAATTTTAATTAGATAATTAATTAATTAGATATTAATTTAATTAATTAATTAGATATTTTATTTAATTATGATTAGGGCTGGAACTAGGTTAGGATTGGTCCGATGGACTTTGGGCCGGTCTGAATTTAAGTCGGGCTTCAAACTAGGCTTGAAATAGTTCAGATCAGGCTTGGGCCTAATTACAGGGTCCATTTGAATTTTAGACTAGGCTTGGGTATATCTTTGATCCGGCCTAGGCCCGATCCAAACCTAGCCCGAGAGTGGGCTCGATACTGTCGGCCCGCATCCAACTCAAAACCAGCCTGAATTCTTGGTCCATATTGCCTATCCTAACCCAAACCCATTCAACTTAACTCTCTTAAAGGCCTTTGTTAGGTTTTTCAATTTTCATATTCCCTCCTTCTCTCCATCCATTTTGATTGCGGTGATTTCTTGTTTTCTTGGTGAACTCTAGATGGCCTGCTATTAGGCAATCGAGTTCTAGCCTTTTTTTGTATCTTTTTCTTTCGCTCTCTCTCCTCTTTTTGTCTCTTTTGGAATAATGCTTTGCATACGGAGGATCAGCTACAGTGCTCTATTTATAAAGAAGTTATGATGACTGCCTGTGCGAGATGCATCTAAAAAATCTAAAGAGAGATGGAGGTGATGCATTTCTATTTTTGTTGTTGTAGTTACAGGGCAAGCTTAGATGGTCTATTACATCGTAGGCAACCACTTGCAGCCACCTCATGGTTAAAGGTACAAAAGAATATGCGATGCCTTATTTTTTAATAGCAGATTTGAGCTTTCTCCTTTTCTTCTTTCCCTTATTTACATTGTTGGTCTCTGATATAAGTACTATTTTTGAGTTTTCATTTTATTTTTTAAAAAATTTTTCCTCCTAATTTGTAGCCTTCTTACTTTGCAGCTATCTCATGGTTTGAGCCAGTCCAAATGGGTCAGGCCGGGCCCGGGCCTGATTTTTTCTAAAATCATCGGGCCTAAGCTCGACTTGAAACTCGAAAAGAATTTTCGGGCCAGGCTCAGGTAGGGGTAGGGCCTGGCCCAGCCTCACTCAATTTCAGCTCTGGATATGATGAAGATTTTGGATGGTTTATTTTTAATTAATTATCCTTGTTAGAATAGATATTGCATCTTCTGACTCTCTTTTTGCTCTTGCTTTACTCTGCTTTTTGTTCTTTTTTTTTCTACTCAGTCATCTATTTTTAAAAATTTTGTATTGCATAGAACTATAGATCCATCTTTTGATTAATGTACATATTCTACGACATCTCTATATTTATATATTTTTATATGGATGAAAGAATTATATATATTAGTCAATTGACTGTCCAGTTTGGATAGTTTAAAAATTATAATTAATTCTATAGATAATTATAGTAATCAAACAGTATGTTGAAGGTTTGAAAAAAATTTTGGACAGTATTTTTTTTAGTTCTCCTCACAGTCCTATGAGGAGAACTAAGAAAAAATATTACTAAAATTTTTTTCAGTCTTTATTGCATATTGTTTGATTACGGTAATTGACCTATAGAATTAGTGTAATTCTTAAATAGGATAGGAACTTCTATACCTATTAGTGGATGATAGGATGCATTTATTATGTAAACTATTTTAAATGATAAAATAATTGATAAGCATTTTGCCTTGTATTTGTATATGCCGAATCCTTAGATATTATGCTATGAACTGTAGTTGGATGGGCCATCGAGTAGTCGACAGAGTAATTTTTGCTGAATATAAAGAGGATGATTATGCTTTTGGAAATATGGCACTTTAGCTCAAGAATGGGCTCATTGTCCTTGTAAGAGATGTGTTAATAAAAAAATACTTGATAGGGATACAATAATTATCCATTTATATAGAAGTGGATTTATGCCAAACTACAAGTATTGGTATCTCTTGAGAATTGTATCCCAAAGATAATTATTTGATGATTGTACTATTTATAATTGTATATGAATTATTTATTAATAAAAATTATTTAATTTTTTCATCATAAAGTGTACATCTTCTTTATGAACTCTTGTATTGTGATGAAGTCCTTAGGATTAATTTGATCAATAAAGGAGGATTTATCATTTAGTTCTTAAATCTATTCACGATCAAATGATACGCTATTACTAAGATGATAGTGATTATCAAGTATAGATTGTTGCGTGTCATATGGATTGGTTGCCCTCTTAATCAAGGAATGTAGAGACACTGGTATGACATGCAGGTAAAATATAAAAATATATTTTACTAAAAGTGATCAATTTTGGATACTCTGCTGTCAAGAGTAGCTCTGAGAGATATGGGTATAAAGATCCCTCCAATCTGAGATCATCATGATGACTTGCAAGCAACTCATTGTACTTTGACGCTGGACTATCTGAATTTTTAATTCAGTACTGAAAATTTTTTGGATACAGTCAAATACTTGTGAAGTCGATATATGAGTCAAGATGAGATTGACCCTCCAGTTTATAGAAGATAATGCACCATTGTATTTCAATTTAGTAAAGTCCAAGCCTGGATAATGCATGTGATGGATTTGAAAGATTGAAATATAATATGGATGACTCATCCAGAATTGACATTTAAATCCTAGATCATCCTTGAGCATTCAGGATCAAAGGGATGAATTATAAGATAACCATAGTCCAGAGTTCTTGAATGTTGCTTTACAATCATTCGACCTATCCAGACGTCAGGTATCATTGCTAGATGGTCATTTTGATTGGTACAAAAATTTATTCTTGTACTACCAATTTAGGTTCGAACCTATGAGGTCACACTTAAAAAAAAATTCTTACTGATCAGATGACTGATCGATGATTGAGAATCGTTAATGGGTATAATTGTTAATGAGATTGATGATTAATCTTAAGCAAAAGTTGTGATGTAATAATTTACTAAGTGTTAGTGAATTAATAGAGAATTAATTAGTAATTAGATTATTGCTTAGCTCAATTTGATTAAGCAATAAGGTTTGGATCAAGTCTAATTGAATTTGATTCAATTAGATTAGATCCGATTAAGTTATGAGATGACCTAATCGCTAAGAGAGAGTTATTTTTTATTTAATCAGAACTTTGGTTCAATCAATTTTTAATTAGATTAGAATTTGATTAAGGATATAAGAGACTAATTGAATTGAATTTCATTTATCATTTGAGTCTAACTAAATTTGATTTGGTTGATGACCAAGTTGGAACCAAATAACTAAAACCTAAGAGTCCAAATTGGTTGGACTTCTCCCTATTACCATCCCATGACCACACCGAATTGTTTTCACGCTATTCATTGATTATGCATGAAGAATTTTCACACTCATAACTCCTTCGTCACCCACTTTGGATATGATAAGAAGGGGTTTTGGTTTGAATTCAAAGGTTGTTTGAATTTGAACTTAAAACAATCCTTATCTTGACACTCATTGGCCCACCATGTGAAGGTTTGCTTTGTGCGACAAAAAGAAAGTGTCTCGATGATTTTCTCCATGCCCTAAGTGCTTTCTTGCCTCTTCTCAATGCTTATGTGGATGAGGATAAAGGTTATTTCAAGTTTGAATTCAAATTGGATTTGAATTCAAGTTAAATTTGATCCTTATCTTCAAGTGATTCAAGCTCAAATTTGATTTGACCTCATCCCTATCCACTCCTAAATGCCACCCATATGATGGAATCTGATTTGTGTGACAAAAGAGAGAGGGCTTTACCATGAGAAAGAGTTTCTCTGAAGAAATTGGATGTGGGCACTTATGGGGCGTAAGTATTTTGGCATGGAAACCCTAAGATTTTGGTCTAGGATATCGGGAAGAGAGAAAAGTGAGAAAGGAGAGAGTCTTTTCTTCCCATCTTCTCCTCCACCTCATCCTACTCCTTTGTGTCCTTATTCAACCTCGAGAAATGTTTGAGAGTTTTGAAGAAAGGAATCATATCAGCCTTCAACATAGACTTCGTGCGAGCTAGCACTCTCGGAGAGGTCGATCAAGTCGGAGCTTCGAGTGGACGTTCCATAAAGACCGAACATCCTATACGACTGTGAGTGACCAGGATGAATCTTTTACCATAGATTCTTAGCAGCGAAGATCATCGATCCATGCTCAGATATCGAGATTTGAACTCAGATAGAGGTCGATTTGATCTACTACATATATCCATGCATGCAAATTTTTATTTCAGATTTTATATATGCAATATATCATGTCATAGATCCTAGAATAGGTTGATTTAATGATTAGATCTTATGCATTAATTAGTATGATTAATCTAATTATGATCCACTGTGATTTATTTAAAATTTTTTTTGAAATACATGTATGAAATCATCTATCGTTCCCTTTAGTAGTATTCGAGTCTAGGTTCGTTATGACATGACATATGCTTGCATATTAGGTCTAAAATTTAATTTTATTTAGATCTGATATTTGATAATTTAAATCTAAATTTAATTATTGATTGATCGCATAAATTGAAATGAGATTATCCTGCTGTAAGATTTATCTCTTACAGTGAAAAGGCTGTCCTAGTTTTGTACTGATCTTTAATAAAATCTGATTTTAAATGATGCATGTGATATTTTTGATCTGATTTAAATATAATCTAATATTATGATCAGATCTAATATGATTTAGATTAGATCTAAATTATTGCATATATGATATGTGATTAGATTAGATGATCCGATTAGCAAGTACTTTGATTGGGTTGGTCACCAGGCTTGTCTGGTCATAAAAGCAAGTAGGGTTTAAAGATCCTCTCTTTCCATTTGATGGGGCACTTTTATGGTATGTAGGAATGTCATATGATTATGTCCCATAAAGAAGAATGTGAAAGAAAAAGTTTATTTTTTTATAAAATTTTAGATTTGAAAATCTTAGGATTGTTATATGTGATATAAGTTGTACGAAAAATAATAACATCTAATCTTAACGATTAAAATTATTTTAATCATAAAAATAAAATTTAAAATCATAAATAAGTTTAGATTAGATCTAAAATTAATTTATGATAGATTTTATTTCTATTTATCTAAAATTATTTAGATCTAAAAATTATGCAAAGTGTTGCTATTTCTGCCTGCTAAGTCGACTCAATTTTGATTTGAGTTGACTCAGTGCCTTGGTCGGCTCAGTTTTCTGCTAAGCCAATCCATTTTACATAGATAGAATGTAAATATTATTATTTATCTTAATGAGCCGACTAAGTTCAAAACTTAATCGATGCACTGTAGTGAGCTGACTCAATCCAGAGGCGAGCCGACTTAATTTTAAGAACTAAATGTTTATGCATAAAATCAATGTAAAGAAGTTTACAAATTGAAATGGTTTCAATTAACATCCTTAACCCACGTTAATACTACACTTAATTGAGAATTAAGAGATGAATCCTTAGAACTAGAATTATGAATTTAAGATCTAATGACATAACATAAAATATGGAGGCATGAGTTAGCTCAAATCGGATCTTTTTAATTGGATTAGACCTAAGATTAGAATCAAAGATTTAATGGACTAAAAAGAGTAGTTGATCAAATCTAATCAAAAATTGATTTAGATTAGGTCAAGGATATTCTAGATCAAATATAATAGTTATAGTTGGTGAAGTTCATATCTTTGATTAGACCAAATAGACCTTGAATGTGGCTCAGTGGTTGAGCCTGAGTCATTAGACTGATCAAATCGAGATCAATTAACCAGTTGGTATCTAAGATAAATTTGACAGTCTTGATCGATGGTCATTAATTGAGAATTACTTATCTAAATTTAATCTATGATGAGTTAATGGCATATCCCTTCCACTGATCTCACTTATCTGGCCAACATGATAAATTATGTTTTGATTAGATCGCTAAGTGATTCGAGTTGACCCATATCATTATGGTTAATCAGTGTGATTGATTTAGACGTCAATCGATCAACTTATCTCTAATCCTTTTTGATCTGACTTGATAAAGTTAGTGGAAAGTGTCTCTAGTCCTTTCCATAACTTGATGAAGTTAGTGGGAGAATTTATGACTTGTAGGTCAAAATTTTTATAAAACATGTAACTAAATCTTTTAAAATTATTAGATCTTTAAAATGACAATGTTATAGAGATAACAAAGTCATAGACTCCTATTAAGTTAGATGATAATGGGTTCAATAGTTTAGATGATCATTGGAGGTGCCATATGTCTGGTGCTCATCTGACTGTCGAAATTATCATTTATAATATGATGATTTAGATGTATCTTTCTAATGGTGGTCAGGTTGGTCGAGCCACACTCGGATCTGATCATTCATTTGTCAGATGCACTGAGTTACGTCATGTTAATGGTTGGATCTAATCAGGGCTTATAGAGATGGCCAAAGCTGACTGAAAAGTAATCTGAGGCAAAATTATTTATTAAAAATTATTTAAAAAAATAATTGATTAAGAATTTATCCATAGATATACATGGATTGGTCGAGCCACACTCGGATCCTTATGCAGTTTGTTTGGACTCTAATATCTACTAAAGAATTAATGTAATTTCTCAGATTGGAGGTAGAGGCTATCAATTCATATAAAATAATGAAAAAACTTTTAGACTGAAGTTTAAATTTTTAGGCTTAATAATTCATATACATTTAGATTTTTAGTTTTTCTTTCAGTTATGGATAGTAGTTTGGTACTCCACTCACTGTTTGACAGTGACAAGCTTATAGAATCCAACTTTGATAGCTGGTATCAAAAATTAAAAATTATTCTAGAGTACAAAAAGATCTTGTATATCCTTATGGATTCAGCACCTGAAGTTCCCGTGCCCAATGCATGTGATGCGGTCAGAGGTACTTATCAGAAGTGGCTGAATGACCAAATCACAGTGCGGTGTGTGATGAAGACAGCGATGAAACATGAATTTAGTTATAAATTCAAAGATGCTCAGGCTGAAAAAAATTCTTCAAATATTGAAGGAATCATTTGGCACCTCTGAGGGTGCATCTTCAGTGGGGCATCAGTCCTTTGAGAAGAAAAGAAAAAGAAGGTGCAAGTGAGTCATGCTTGGGCTATGGAGTTCGAACTGACTAAGAAGTCTAAGGTTAACCTGATTCTGACAGAGTGCTTTTGTAAGAAGCTGAGACACTGGAAGAAGAATTATCCTCTATATCCAGCATCCCTTAATCCGAACAGGCTAATGAAAAGAAACCAGTAAATGATTGATAGATAAGGTGCTTATATGATAAAATCTTATAATTTCTTTGTCTATGATACTACTACCTGGATATTGGATACTAAGAGTCTGATTCATATTTACAATTCATTACAGGGACTTCAAGTTAGTAAAAAGATTTGAAATAGCGAGAGATTCCTAATGTTGGAAATAGAAGTCATGTTCCAGTCTTGACTTTAGAAATTATCGAGCATATTTTCCATTCTAATAATATTATTTTAAGTGATTATCACTATTGTCCATTATTTTTTATGAATATAATTTTTGTAAAATTTTTGGCAAAAGATGAATTTATTTTCTCAATAAAGAATGATTTTGTGATATCATTATAAATGGTGCACAGTCATACGTTGACAACTAAGAAATGATATTTAGTTATTATCATAGTCTGTTAGTGTAATGTACATACCAAACAAATATTCTAGAGTAGATAATGTCACACCTTTGGCATTGTAGGCTTGATCATATTAACAAGAATAGGATGAACAAGTTAAGTAAAGAAGAAATCCTCGAAGTCAATGATTATGAATCATTATCAATCTGTGAGCTTTGTCGCCTTGAAAAGATGAGTAAGTCATCTTTTACTAAAAAAGATGAATGAGTCAGTGATGTTCTGAGTCTAGTACATACTGATGTATTGGACTCATAAACACGTGTGCTATAAATCTAAGTTATTTGAAATATTCAAATAATTTCATAATAAGATAGAAAAATAAACTGAGAAAAGTATTAAAACTCTTCGATTAGATCAAAGAGGAGAATATCTTTTCGATGAGTTTTTTGATATATCAAGAAGAGAATGAAATTCTCTCAATGGATCCCTCTTGGGATACATAACATAATGGGATGTCTGAAAAGAAGAATCATATTTTGTTAGACATGATTCGATCCATGATGGAGCTTGCAAGTCTGTCAGTCTTCTTTTGAAGTTATGCTCTTGAGATTGCTTGTCATGTTCTGAATATAGTGCTGAGCAAATTAGTTGCAAAAATATCATATGAGATATGGACAGAGCATAGATTGATACTCTCTTACCTTAGGATTTGGAGATGTCTGGCTTATGTCGACTGTTTGCAGACTGATAAACTTGAATCTCAATCCAATAAGTGTTATTTTGCAGGGTACCTCAAGAAAACTAAGGGGTATTACTTCTATCTTGCTGAAGAATAAAAGTTGTTCATCAGCAATAAGATATTTTTTTTGAAAAAAAAAAATTTTAGTGAAGGAACTGATGCTCCTAAAGTTGAACTTGATGAAGTTCGATAGGTAGAAGAATCAACACAATCTAGTGAACCCATAGAACTAGATTTGATTAGATCAAATCTGAAGTTTATTGTAGAGGCACCATTGAGGAGATCCGATAGAGTACCACATCAACCAGATAGATACTATGATTTTTTGATTCGAGATAGTGATCCTATTAAACTCGATGAGAACAACAAAGATCTGATCACCTATATGGATACCACGCAGAGGTCCGACTCTGATAAATGGTTTGAAGCCATGAAGTTCAAAATGGAATCCATAAAGATCAACGATGTATGGATATTTATTGGTCCACTCGAAGGGATAAAACCCATTGGGTGTAAGTAGATCTTTAAAAGAAAAAAGGACAAAAATAAAAAGATAGAGACCTATAAAATTTATTTGGTTGCCAAGGGGTATCGTCAACATTATGATATTGACTATGATGAGATATTTTCTCCCTATGGCAATACTCTCGGAGTTAAAACATGCATTTTGATAAGATCAGAATATATGATTTCATTAAGAATGGAGAAGAACCTTACATATACAAATGGGCAAATGATTCTGTGATTGTATTTCTTATTTTGTATGTAGATGACATTCTCTTAATTAAAAATAACATCCCTACATTATAGGAAATAAAGATTTGATTGTTGTCACAGTGCTCCATGATGGATTTGGGAGAAGCATCCTACATCCTAAGGGTGAAGATCTATAAAGATAGATCTAAAAAGTTGCTTGGGTTATCCCAGTCCACGTACATTGATACTGTCTGAAGCGGTTCAGCATGCTATAATATGTACGAGATTGGATGTGGCATACTCACTAGGAGTAGTGAGTAGATACCAGTCTGATATGGAGAAGAACCACTGGAAGGTTTGTAAAAATCATCCTTAAGTATTTGAGAAATACTAAAGATCAGTGGCTCATTTATGAAAATTCTAATTTGAAACTTATGAAATTTACATATTTCAATTTTTAGTCAGATTATAATGATAGCAAGAGCATGTCAGAATCTTTTTTATCCTAAATGGTAGAGCAATCTGTTGAAAAAGTTCTAAGCAGCATACTATGGCCAATTTAGTTTGTGAGGTAGAATACATTGCAGCATCCGATGCTGCCAAGGAAGCTGTATGGTTGTAAAAATTTAATGATGAGCTCGGAGTGGCACCTTCCATTGATGGTTCTGTCCTGCTATATTGTGACAGCACTGGAGTCATAGCTCAAATGATGGAACTGAAGTCCCATTAGTATACCAAGCATATTCTGTGTCTCTACCACTTTATCCAGAAAATCATGGATCAGGGTGACATCGAGCTTCAGAAGATTGATGGAAAGAAAAATCTGACCAACCCATTTACTAAAATTCTCGACATCAAGGAGTTCAAAGAATATTAAGTCAAGATAGATATAAGATACTGTACCGATTGACTTTAGTCCAAGTGGGAGTTGTTGGAAATTATATTCCAAAGATAATCGTTTGATGATTGTGCTATTTATAATTATATATAAATATTTATTAATAAAAATTATTTTATTTTTTTCATCATGAAGTGTACATCTTCTTTATGAACTCCTATGTTATGATGAAGTCCTTGGGACTAATTTGATCAATAAAATTTTTTTTATTATTTAGCCTTTAAACTTGATCGCGACCAAACGATATACTATTACTAGAACGATAGTAATTATCAAGTGTAGGTCGTTGTGTGCCATATGGATTGGTTGTCCTCTTAACTAAAGAGTGTGGAGATACTAGTATGGCATGCAGATGAAATGTAAGAGTACATTTCGCTAACGTGACCAATTTTGAAATACTCTACTGTCAAGAGTAGCTTTGAGGGATATGGATATAAGTATTCCTTCGACCTGAGATCACATGGTGACTTACAAGCAACTCATTATACTTTGATGTCGAACTATCAGAATTTTTAATTTAGTGATGAAAAATTTTTTGGTACAGTCAAATACTTATGAAGTCAGTGTGTGAGTCAAGATGAGATTGACTCCTTCGATTTATAGAAGATAATGCATCATTGTATTTTAATTTAGTAAAATCTGAGTACGGATAATCCATGTGATGGATTTAAAAAATTAAAATATAATATAGATGACTCATCCAGGGTTGACAGTTAAATCTTAGATCATCTTTGAGCATTCAGAGTCAAAGGGATAAATTATACAGTAACCAAAGTTTAAAGTTCTTGAATGTTGCTTTACAATCATTCAATCTATCCGGACGTCGGGTACCATTACTAGATGGTCACTTCGATTGGTGTAGAAATTTATTTTTGTGCTACTGATTTAGATTTGAACCTATAAGGTTACGCTCAAAAAAATTTCTAACTGATTAAATGACTGATCGATGATTAAGAATTGTTCATGGATATAATTGTCAATGAGATTGATGATTAATCTTAAGCAAAAATTATGATGTAATAATTTGCTAAATTTTTGTGCTACTGATTTAGATTTGAACCTATAAGGTTACGCTCAAAAAAATTTCTAACTGATTAAATGACTGATCGACGATTAAGAATTTTCATGGATATAATTGTCAATGAGATTGATGATTAATCTTAAGCAAAAATTATGATGTAATAATTTGCTAAGTGTTAGTAAATTAATGAAAGGTTAATTAGTACTTAGATTGTTGATTAGCTCAATTTGATTAATTAATGAGGTTTGGATTAAGTCTAATTAAATTTGATTCAATTAGATTTGATCCGATTAGATTATGAGATGACCTAATCGCTAACGGAGAGTTATTCCTGATTTGATTAGAATTTTGATTCAATCAATTTTTAATTGAATTAAGATATGATTAAGGATATAAAAGCCTAATTAGATGAGAATTCATTTATCATTTGGGTCTAACCAAATTTGATTTGGTTGAAGATCAAGTTGGAACCAAATAACTAAAACCTAAGAGTCCAAATTGGTTGGGCTTCTTCCTATCGCCATCCCATGTCCATGCCGAATTGTTTTCATGCTCTTCTCTAATTATGCATGAATAATTTTCATGCTCATAACTCCTTAGTCACCCACTCTAGATAGGATAAGAAGGGGTTTTGGTTTGAATTCAAAGGTTGTTTACATTTGAACTTAAAACAACCCTTATCTTGCCCACCTTGTGAAGATTTGCTTTGTGCGACAAAAGGAAAGTGTCCCGATGATCTTCTCCACACCCTAAGTGCTTTGTTGCCTCTTCTCAATGCTTATGTGGATGAAGATAAAGGTTGTTTCAAGTTTGAATTTAAATTGGATTTGAATTCAAGTTAAACTTGATCCTTATCTTCAGTTGATTCAAGTTCAAGTTTGATTTGAACTCATCCATATCCACTCCTAAACGCCACCCACATGATGGGATCTGATTTATGCGAAAAAAGAAAGAGGGCTTTACCATGAGAAAGAGTTTCTCCGAAGAAATTGGGCATGGTCACTTATGGGGCATAGGTCTTTGGGCATGGAGACCCTAGAGTTTTGGTTAGGGTATCGGGAAGAGAGAAAAGTGAGAAGGGAGAGAGTCTTTTCTTTTCATCTTCTCCTCCACCTCATCCTCTTCCTTTGTGTCCTTCTTCAACCTCTGGAAGTGTTCGAGAGTTTTGAAGGAAGAAATCAGATTAGCCTTCAACATGGACTTCGCATGAGCTAGCACTCCTAAAGAGGCCGATCAGATCGGAGTTTCATGTGGACATCCTACAGAGGCCGAATATCCTATGCGGCTGTAAGTGACCAGGATGAAACCTTTACCATAGTTTCTCAGTAGCAGCAATCATCGATCCATGCTTATGTATCGAGTTTTGAACTCAGATGGAGGTAGATTTGATCTACTACATACACCATGTATGCAGATTTTTATTTCAGATCTTATATATGCAAATATCATGTCATAGATCCTAGAGTAGGTTGATTTAATGATTAGATCATATGTATGTTTGATTAATATGATTAATCTAGCTATGATTCACTGCTATTTATTTTGAAAAATTTTTGAAATACATGCATGAAATTGCTTATGGTTTCCTTCAGTACCTTCATGAGAAGATGTGGAAGATAATTGCAAGGATTAGAAGTCAGCAGAATAGGGACACAGATAGAATGCACTATAAGAAAATGAACCTTTGGTAAGGACTTTTGTCCTTGTCAAATACTTTTGGCATGGACAAAAAGTTCATGTTAGGTCCTTGCCTATGTGGCCGTTGTCTACTCTTTCATTAAGGACAAATATAGTCCTTGCCAAAAATTGATTTATTGGTAAGGACATAAATCATTGCCAAAAAGAAAAACATCTTTGCCAAATTTTTGATAAAAAATAATTATTTATAAATATTCAATGTTTTGGCATGGATAGTTCAAGCTAAAAATTTAATATTCAACTTTTTGACAAGGATAGTCGAAACTAAAAATTAAATATTCAACTTTTCAACAAGGATAGTCCAAGTTAAAAATTAAATATTCAATTTTTTTGGCAAGAATAGTGCAAGCTAAAAATTAAATATTCAACTTTTTGGCAAGGATAATTCTAGTATAAAAATGTAACCAACATCCTTTTGGCAACGCAAATCCTTGCTGAAGGTCAAACATATCAAATTTGTAACAAGAATTGTTCTAGCTAAAATTTATTAATAATAATGAGTAATACCTTTATGGCAAGGGAAATCCTTGCCTGAGGTTATAATATAGATTTTTTTGGCATAAACATGTCTTACGGTCTTTATGGTAAGAAAAATCTATCTCAGATGGACTTTAGCATAGACACTCCTAATAGATTGTCTTTTGTATTTTGTTCATATACACATACATAATAACTTCAAAACCTACTTTCAATACCACATCAATTATAATTTACATCTTTATAGTAAACCTGTTTTAATGCTATATATAATATCATTTCTATATCAACAATGCACATGTCTTAAATGTCATCATTAATTTCCATCATAATAATAAAGTACTACTAAACAAACATATTTTAAATCTAAGAAATAAAATTCAAATGAAAACTAAATTTACGCCAAATACACATAGTCCAATATTAAGCTCCAAAATATACATAATCCAAATAAAATCCAAATGAAAACTAAATCATCACTCTAAAATATTAAAAAGAAAAGCTCCAAAATAATATCAAAGTCTTTATGTCATTGTATCCCATCATTCTTCATCTTCACGTCCAAGTCCATGATTGTTTTCATCCTATAAAAGTTTAACAAGAAATAATCATATTCATAGTCAATGAACTACTATCTTATTTCTATTTAAAGAAATGAATTAAATACTAACTAGTAATAGAAGTCATTTTAAAGCACCATTTTTATCAGATAAAATATTATAAAAGTCAC
Organism: Elaeis guineensis; assembly: GCF_000442705.2. Classification (NCBI taxonomy): domain Eukaryota; kingdom Viridiplantae; phylum Streptophyta; class Magnoliopsida; order Arecales; family Arecaceae; genus Elaeis; species Elaeis guineensis. The sequence continues at coordinate 101,505,300 of NC_026003.2, forward strand.
TTACCCTTTGTTGAGATTGAAAAGCTAATATTCCTGATGGCATATATTAAAACATCTGCTGCATACATGTTCTAAATATTTCATCAAATTGTTGTTACATTCTTTGTTCAAGTTGTTGCTTCATTCGCTGTTGAGAAAGTTCCTCCATTTGAACTCTCTTAATCTCCATTGAATTACGCAGAGTTTCTAAATTCTCCTCAAGTTCTACTATCCTTTGTTGATATGTAAATCGAGAGCTTGGTGCACCCTTAAAATAACTCTTCCACTCCAACTCTTTGCTATGAAAATATCCTGATCTTATACCTAAAATATCAACTAGCATCTCATCTCGACTCATTTGAGTACCATCTAGCTACAATTGTTGGTCAATAAGACCCTTCAATTTTTTCTGCATTACATTACAATAGATCATAAACAACAATAGAAGTATATATTGTATATTCAAATACTTTTTATAATAGTGAGTATACATACGTGAATATTTGTAGATCTTTCATCAAGAAATTCTATGTTTTCTTCTTTTGTTTTTTGAGTATGCTCACGATACCAAATTTCAGCTGCATTCGACATTTGTCCATTATTCTTTTTCATCTATAATGATCAAAAAAATAAGTTCATTAATAAGTATCAATAAAATTTTGTAACTATAAAAAAATATTAATGATTAGTTTGTGTATGGAAGAATGTATCATATTATACTCATACTCCACAAATAGAACCGATCCCATGGTATGCCTACACCTTGCATCCTTATAGTTTTCTGAATTTCTCTTACTTTTTATCTTATAATTTTAATTTTAACAAATAAAAAAATAATCAATACCTAATAGTTTTAAATAAAAAAGAACACATTTACTTGACATGCATATATTTCAAGTCAATATGATATATCTATAATTATAGCAATTATTAACATAATTTCTCATACTTAGTATACTTCTGAACTGAAATGCTCCACCATTTGCTTCCACAAGTCTAGAGTCAAGTCTTTGAGAGGATTTTTCAATCTCTCTTCATTAGTTTGAAACTTCTTATAATAAGTAGAGAGTCTACCTTTGCAATATCCATACTCTCGGTGCATCTCTTCAATGGCAGCCACTTGTAACTTGATTTTATTGTCTTGGATACTGAAGTACTCCTACATTATACATTATATTTTAAAATATATACTATATATGAAGTAATTAAATATAATAATTTAGTTGGATACTCAATATGAAAGTATAAGTTTAATTGATTTATCTGAACTTGCTTCCACATATGCTCACCATATTGGCTGCAACTTCCTTCCAAGGATGTATTGGTATTAGTATTGTACTCCTAAGAACAAGTCTGCAATAATTGCCAAATCTTCTTGCATTTTTACCAACAACTCTTGATGAGCCTGAAGCAATCTCCACTACTAATTTCTTTTATCCTCCATGAGTATCTTTCTCAATATGTAGAGATTTATATCTTCCTCTCTCCTTTTTGGTACTATAAGAAGCTATCATGATAGAAATTTTTTCAAAAAAATTAGTTTATTAATTAGATATAAGATTCATAGAGTAAAAAATAGATATTGCATAAAAGTAGATAATACATACCTGCACTACTAGCAAAACTCATAAGGCATCTCTATCAGTAGCTGAATTATTTCTTTGTATAGTACCAGGTGTATTAGTTGTAGTTGTTTGTACTTGCTTATCCCTTTGGGTTGATGTTACTTCCTCTCTTCTTTGGGTCCTAAATAATGCAGTCACCACCTTATATTTTGGCATGATCTAAAATAAATACATTATCAACAAGTTAAAACCATTAAAACAAGTAAAATGTAAACATACATAGATGACTTATTTAAAACAATTTACATAAGTATAATCTCAAAAAATCTATGCATAAATTAGTAATCAACAGTATATATTATTATTAATGATAATGAATTAAATTTAAGTATCTTGTATAAGTTTCATAAATAGATAATACTAATAATTTTCAAGCATCAGATATTTCATCACTTATACCCTCATCACTTATATCCTCATCCATCTCACTCTCATCATTATCAATAATAAAGTCATCTTCGGCTTCTCTCCTATCCATCATTTGCTCTTGCACCTATTGTGCAATATTATTAGGTTCTTGTTCAGGTACAATATCATCATGATCCAATACAGTAATTTCATCATCATCATCCAATGGCCTTAAAGCATGATTGTAATTATCATACTGCACCTATTGGTGTGCAACATCTTCATCATTCATTAAAATAGTCCCAACTGTATCTTTATTTGATGCCTCGGGTATATTGTAGAAGTCTCGAGGTTAATTTTTCATGACAACAAGCCAACTTGACTCAAGATCTTCAATGTAGAAAACTTGCTTGACTTGACAAGCTAATATAAATGGTTCATTTGTTTTCAACTGATGCCTAGCATTAACCATCATAAGCCCATACTGATTTAACTTATTACCAATATCTCGATGTTGGAACAATTACATTTAAACAAAGTAACTTGTTTTCCACCCACATAATGTAGTGCAAAAACATCTATCAAGATACCATAGTATTCTTTATCTAAAGAACTATTATCTCCTCGGCTTAACACTCTACTATTTTGAGTTTTCTATATTCTTCACGTTCTCGAGTATGCAATCTGAAGCCATTCACAATATAACCCTTATATAAAGTAGCTATGGCAAGTGGATCTTGTGCAAGACTATATAAGTCATCAGTTGAATCTCCTCGTGTATGCAACATGGACACTTATGTATTTTTAAATATTAGAAAACTTGATGCACCAAAATTACTATATTTTTAGAAATAATAATTATAAAATTCAAAAGTCACTTACAGCATTATAAAACCATTTTGGGAACTCAAAATTGAATCTTTTCAGTAAATAATTTTCACTCCCATTCGGTAGTTCAGTTTTAAATTGCCTATAAAAAAATAGTGGATTCATATTCAGATAATGTTCAAATATAAAGAAAGATAAATAAATCAAATAACCTACTCAATAAAGGGCCAAATTTCTTTGCAGTTGTTCAATACATATAAATGAGCTTGTCTTTTCTCTTTTGAATTCAAATAATGTTACTCAGGTGATCCTAATGGACGACCTCCTAGTGCAAATATGTCCAAACCACAAACTGAGAGCCAATCATCATGTTCATCATCATTTTGTGATGATCGATTAAGATTAGTGTCAATACCCACCAAGTATCCTGAACAAAAAGTTAAGCACTCATCTTCAAGATAACATTTAGTGATTGAACCTTCTGAATGAGCTTTGTTATGCACATATTTTTTCAAAATGCATAGGTATCGCTCAATTGGATACATCCATCTATATTGTATAGGCCCAGCAAGTCTTACTTCTTCAGACAAATGTATAGCTAGGTGCATCATCACATCAAAAAAAGCTAATGAAAAAATCATTTCTAGCTTGCATAATGTCAATGCAATTTGCTTTTCAAGTCGATCCGAAACATCTAACTTCAAATTCTTAGAACACAAGTCTTTAAAAAATGCAGTCAACTCAATGAGTGGTTCACAAATATTTCTAAGTAAATATCTATGTATTACAATTGGAAGAAGTTGCTGCAAAAATATATGATAGTCATGACTCTTCATTCCTGATATTTTTTCCTCTCTTTTATTTACACATTTGGATATATTAGAAAAATATCCATTCGGAGCCTTCAATTCATTTAGAAATCTATAAATTATTTTTTTCTCTTCAGAGGATAATATATAGCATGCAACAGACACTTGCACATTTGCTCCACTTGAAATTGGGTGAAGCTCTGATCTTATACCCATTTTGACCAAATCATAGCATCCTTTTAATGTATCTTTTGTTTTGCCTTTAATGTTCATAACTGTACTTAATACATTATCACAAATATTTTTTTCTCTATGCATAACATCTAAATTATGACATAACATATTTGTACGCCAATAAGACAAATCAAACAATATACTTTTCTTTCTCTAATTATATACACTATTTGTTGCATCATACTTTTTCTTTGCACTCTTACCAAACGGCCTTTGAAAAAACATATTAAGTTCTCTAAGCACCTCATTACCAGTAAGTGAATTGATTTACATCGATCTTCTTTTTTACCATCAAATGACTTTATGTTTCTACGCCACTTGTGGCCTTGGGGTAAAAATCGATGATGGCCCATGTAACATAATTTTTGTGCTCTCTTTAATGCAAAATAGCATGTCTCTTTATGGCAACAGGAACATGCCAAATAACCCTTTGTTGACTATCCCGATAAATCACCATATGCAGAAAAATCATTAATAGTCCACAATATAGCTGCATGCAACCTAAAATTTTATTTCATATGAGCATCATAAGTTTCTACTCCCATTTCCCATAATTGTTTCAACTCTTTAATCAGTGGTTGTAAAAACACATCTATATCTATACCAGGAGAGTTGGGACCGGGTATTAGTAGTGCTAACATCAAATAAGGTTCTTTCATACACATCCAAGGAGGTAGATTATAAGTAACCAAAATTACTGGCCAAATGCTATGTTGTGAGCCCATATTTTCAAATGGTTGAAATCCATCACAAGCAAGACCAAGTCTAACATTTCAAGGATCATCAGCATATGATTTATGTTGCTCGTCAAATGACTTTCAAGCAATAGTATCCAGTGGATGTCTCATCACCCCATCATCCACATGCTTCTCTTTATGCCACCTCATATTGGATCCTGTTTTTGCTTAACATATACAATCTTTGTAACCTCTACCTTAATGAAAAATAACGTAATACCTTATGAGAGATATTCTTTCCTTTACCAACTTCCATTTAGACAAGCCACAAGCTGGACAATTATTTGCATCAGCATATTTATCTCAATAAATTATACAATCATTTTTACAAGCATCTATCTTTGTATAATCAAGTCCTAGTTTAGCAATATTTTTTCTTGCACTATAATATGAATTGGGCAATATTTTTCATCAGAAATTAGCATCCTTAATAATTCAAGCAAGTTATCAAATGAACTATTGGTTTATTTGTGAAACCATTTAAGATGAAGCAATTTAGTGATAACTAATAATTTTGAATATTCACAATTGGGATAAAGTTTCTCTTGGGCTTCTTCCAATAGACGGTAAAATTTAGTAGCTTCAATGTTAGGTTTCTTAGATATACATGCATCACCAAAATCATATTTCACTATGCTCATTATCAAAATCAGCATTTTCAATGGTTCTACCGCAAACATCATTCACCAATCTAACCATGTCATCCATATAAAACTCTCCATCATCAACAATATCATCATCATCATCATTATCATTCAATTCTATAGAATCATCCCCTTCCCCATGATAGTACCATATTGTATAATTTCTCATAATCTCATATTTTAATAAGTGAAATTTGACCTCAGACTTTCTCTTAAAATCCATATTTTTGCACTTGGTATAAGGACATCGAATTGCATCCTATGTCGAAGAATGCTCAAATGCAAAATTAATAAAAATCCCAACTCCCCGTATATATTTAGGTTGACGTCTATCCCTAATTTCCATCCATTGTTTATTGATGGTCATTATTGAATTGATCCTGTATAACAAAATAAATCACACCATCATTTATATATTACCAACAAAAAAATAATACTATAAAAAAAAACATAAACAATCAAACTATCATACCAAAAAAATTATTAGTGATCTCTATTAATTTTTGATTAATTAATTAATTATTAATTATACATGCCTCTGAATTTATAAAATTAAATAAAATATTCAAATAAAATCAAAAATTCTTTCTTCCCCCAAATCCCTTGACTCTGCTAAACCCACAAAGAGCCCTAATAACCCCCTTCATCTCCCTCACCCCCTCCATCTGACCAAGAATCCACCGACCTCCTCTATGCTCGTCGTCGACCCTGTCGGCACTCTGACTCACCCCCTCCCCTTCCGACTACTCCTTCGACTCCGTCGGCCTTCACGCTCGCCCTTAACTTTGTCGACTCCCTCTCTCCCTTCGTCTGCTCCATCCCCTTCGCTGCGAGCTCTGTGATGCCACCGGCCTCCTCCGTGCTCGCCATCGACCCCGCCAGCACTCTGACTCACCCCCTCCCCTTCCAACTGCTCCCTCGACTCCGCCAGCCTCCGCATTTGCCCTCGACTTTGCCAACTCCCTCTCTCCCTCCATCTGCTCCCTCTCCTCCACTGCGAGATCTATGACACCACTGGCGCCTCCATGCTCGCCCTGAACATTATATTATTATTAAGTATAATAATAATATAATAAAAAAGTTTATATTATTTATTATTTATTTATAAATTTAAGAGAAATTGGCTCCATGAACATAAAAAATTTTGGCATTATAATATTAGTTTCAGTAAGGATATTTAATGTCCCGGTCTAAAAATTATCACATTCAGCAAAGACATAAATTATTCTTATTTAAAATTATTACTTTTAGAAAGGATGTATAATGTCTACATACCCAATTTTTGGCATGGACTTCTATGCAGTCCTTGCCAAAAAGTTGGCTCTAAATTATTTGAATCTGAAAAATTATCATATTCGGTAAGGACTTAAAATATCCTTGTTTAAAACCACTACCTTTAAAAAGGATGTTCAATGTCCTTGCCTACATATCTAATTTTTGGCATGGACACTGTTGGGTATAAAATACCCCCCGGCCGAAGTTTGTAAAAGACCGACCCTTCCAGGGCTCTTCCGACCTTGTGTGTGGCATCTCTCCAAACCCCTCGACCGTCCGGACTTCTCCGATAATGAACTTCTGCATTCATCTATCAGACCGCCCCAAAAGCTATCTGGGCCTCACTGCCAGCTGACCTTCTACAGTAATCAACTATTCTCCGAATCCCTTCCGGACTTCTTTCGACCGCGGACGACCCTACTCCGAACCTCTTTCGGACTTCGTCAACATCCGAACTTCTCCGACAATAAGATTTCTACAGTAACCAGACTCCATCCAAGTTTCTATGATGGTTGACCGCCTTCCGGATCCCAACCGAGCTCCCGCGAGAGCCGAACTTCTACTACGAGCAGTCTACTCTGAATTTCTACAGCGGGCTGTCTACCCCAGATATCTACTGTAAGAAAATTCCATTCGAGCCTCTCCTGTAAACAAATTTTTTTCGAACTTCTATTACAGGTAGACTTCAGCCGAGCTTCTTCGTAGCCGGATCCCAGATGAGCTTCTACCATGGGGCAGGATCCACTGACCAGATCGTTACTCCGAGCTCCCACAACAATCGATCTTCGATCGAGTTCCTACAATAAGTGGCCTCCTTTCGGCCTCCTGCAAGAACCGGACTCCGTCCGAACTTCCACAGCGGATGGATTCCAGACGAGCTTTTGCAAGAACCAGACTCCATCCGAACTTTCACAGCGGATGGATTTCGGATGAGCTTCTGCAAGAATCGGACTCCGTCTGAACTTCCACAGTGGATGGATTTCGGACGAGCTTCTGCAAGAATCAGACTCCATCCGAACTTCCACAGTGGATGGATTCCGGACGAGCTTTTACGACGGACGGGCTCCAGCAGTTGGATTTCTACAATGGCTGATCGCCTTCGGATCCCTCAGACTCCTCCAGCAGATGAGCCTCCCCAATACCATCCGAAGTCCACCACCGACCGACCTTCCACCAGATTCCTCATGAAATCGGACTCCTCCGATGGATAATCTTCAGACGAGCTTCCGCATCAAGCAAATCCCAGACGGACTTCCCTAGCAATTGGACTCCTACCAGACTCCGCCAACAGAAAGTCTTCATCCGAGTCTCTACAGCAGATGGTTCTCACCTATAGCCTCAGTGCCCAAGGCCTCCGACAATAGTAGACTCGTCAGCGATCTTGAAAATATCTGAGCTTCTCCTAGATCGACGAGACAGAGAGCCATTCTGCTCCATCAGACATCCCAGCCGAGCTTCAGCTGACAGATCCGAACTCTCTGGCAAGCCACGATGAGGGCCGCTACCCTGCTCCACTCTCTGCAACGGATTCCATGTGGCTCCATCACTCTCTAGCAAGCCACGACGAGGGCCGCTACCCTGCTCCACTCTCTGCAACGAATTTCATGCAGCTCCACCACTCTCTGGCGAGCCACAACAAGGACCGCTACCCTGCTCCACTCTCTGGCAAGTCACGACAACAGACACCACTCTCTGTAACAAACTCCATGCGGCTCTGAACGGCCAACTACCAGATGGTTACAGATGTCACTGTCAATCAGTTATGCTCTCCATCTATAAATAAGGATCCTCGGATACGTTCTTCTCTAAGCTCAAAATTTTATCTCAAAACTCTGCTAAAATTCTCACTCGAGCACTCCATTTCTGTTGAAGCAGAGTACTGACTTGAGCGTCGGAGGATCTTGTCGGAGCACCCCAAACTCCGGTTTAGACTTTCCTTGCAAGTCCCGACGGCAGCCGCAGTCATCTTGACTCCAGCAACTCTGGCTTCGGTGGAATTCTGCACCAACAGAATTGACGCTAGAAGAAGGGCCCATGTCTTCACAGTACCCTTGTTTTTAAAGGAGTGCTCAATGGAACTGCCTCCAGTCATCTTCTCTGACGTCATTCTCTCCTTCCCCTATTAGATTTCCACCTGATGCCTCCTTGAAAGGCATCCACCAGGCAATCAACGACCTTCGCGGTCAGATCTCAGGCTTCGACCTTGCCTCCAATTTTTCAAGTTCCTCCTCCTCCGACAACGGCGGTTGGTATGGAGCAGTTCGACCTGCTGGTTCAGCAGATCAGAGGCCTCACCGAAGCAGTGCAGGCCATGCAGCATCAGCAGCAATAGCCGCAGACGTCAGTGCGGTTGGAAAAGGCATCACCAGAGTTTCAAGATCCGATAGTAGGGCGGGCCACTTGGGTCAGTCATCTTGTCTTCCTCGAAAAGGGGAATCTGAGGATGGAGAGCCCTCAGTCTGATCACGATTTCACTCCCGGAGGATCCCTACCTCCACTCTATCAGAAGACCCTCGAGACTCACAGTCGAGAGGACCTCCTAGATCGAAGACTCTAGGAGATAAACCAGCAGATCGAAGAGCTGCGCCATGCTCCCCCTGCTTATGGTGAGGACATCTGTACTGACCTTCCTTCTCTCAAATGATCATGCAGGAATCGATCCCGCCAAACTTTAAGCTCCCCCAATTCGAAAGCTACGACGGGACCTCGGATCCGGTTGACCACCTAGAGGCCTTCCAGACAATGATGCTGCTCCATGGCACGCCAGACGCCATCCTGTGCCGAGTTTTCCCATCCACTCTGAAGAGAGTAGCAAGGAACTGATACTCGACGTTGAAATCGGATACCATCTTCTCCTTTGACCAGATGAGCCACCAGTTTGTGGCTCATTTTGTTAGCAGCCGGCGTCTCCAGAGAGGTTCGGAGTCCCTTATCAACATCAAGCAAAGGGAGGGAGAATCCATCCGAGCTTACGTCAACTGTTTCAACGTCGTCGTGTTGGAGGTCCGAAACTTGGACCAATCGATCGCGATGGCCTCCCTGAAGGGCGGTCTTCAGAAGAACGATCTTTTATTTTTCCTGGAAAAGAAGTATCTCAGGGACTTTGCTGATTTACTGGCTCGGGCCGAAGGATATGCCCAAGCAGAAGAAGCCTTCAAGATAAGGATGAAGAGACCACGAAGGAGCGGCAGGCGGGAGACTCAAGCAAGCCCACAATTGAAAAGGATCGAGTGAAGCTCGACCGCATTCTCGAACTCCTCCCAGACACAGGCATGTTCGGACTCCTCCCCGAGCTCGTAAGTAGAGAAGCCCAAACCACAAAGTTTGGCAGAGCTCTCCCCCGAAAGATTCCACAGTTACGTCCCTCTCAACGCATCGAAAACTCAAGTGTTGATGGAGGTTAGGGAACAGCTACCAAGGTCGGAAAGGATGCACTCACATCCTGAGAAGCGCAACGCAAACAAATTCTGCCTCTATCATTGTGACCACGGCAACGACATGAAGGAGTGTATTCAGCTCCGAGATGAGATCGAGGAGCTCATCAGACGAGGTTGGCTTGATAGATTCATTCGACACCAACCCGAAGGTAGAAAAGATCGGCCTAGAGCCCTGCCGCAGCCAGAGCCACCAAGGAGGGAGGAGCAGCCTGAAGATCGGCCTCCGATTGGGATTATCAACTGCATCTCAAGAGGACCCCAACGGGGAGCAGACCTTCCACGGCTATAAGATTCAAAAATCTATGAATGTATTACCAATAACTTTATCCTAAATAAAAATTTCTTTCATATTTGCATATTTTTTCTTTTGGCGTAAGCTTATAACGACAGTAAGTAACTCCCCCATACAAACAAAATTAAGCATGTTAGGAATAGGAGGAGAACCTCGTCCTAACATGAGCAAAGATGAAGGCCCGATTTCTTAAAGATTGGATGGGGGGAGAGGCCCTTGCAACGGTCCTTATGTGCCCCCATAGCCTTGTTAGGAACAGGAGGAGAACCTCATCCTAACATGAGCAAAATCGAAGACCCAATTTCTTAAAGATCGGATGGGGGAAGAGGTCCTTGCAACGACCCTTATGTGCCCCCACAGTCTTGTTAGAAACAGAAGGAGAACCTCGTCCTAACATGTGCAAAGATGAAGGCCCAGTTTCTTAAAGATCGGATGGGGAGAGAGGCCCTTGCAACGGCTCTTATGTGCCCCCACAACCTTGTTAGGAACAGGAGGAGAACCTTGTCCTAACATGAGCAAAGTCGAAGGCCTGATTTTTTAAAGATCGAATGGGGGGAGAGGCCCTGGCAATGGCCCTTACGTGCCCCCACAGCTTTGTTAGGAACAGGAGGAGACCTCATCTTAACATGAGCAAAGTCGAAGGTCCGGTTACTTAAAGATCGGATGGGGGAGAGGCCCTTACAGCGGCCCTTACGTGCCCCACAGCCTGTTAGGAACAGAAGGAGAACCTCATCCTAACATGAGCTGAAACTGACTGTCGGGAAAAGAGGAGAACCTCATCCTGACGCAAACAAAGGCTCGATCGATCAAGACGGACAAGGAGGAAAGCCTCCTCAATGGCTCCTCTACACTCTCACGACCCCGTCAAGAGCAGAGGAAGACCCTCACTCGAACACAGAAGAAAAGGAGAGATGAAAAGAGAAAGCGACGAACTACACCAGGATAAGTGAAAAATAACTACATCAAAGGCACAAGGGACCTCATCTCAACGAGGAAGAAAACCTTATCGAAAATCTCCAGTCCCTAAGGGCGAATCACACAGCGACGAGAACTTCAAACAACGTCGACGTCAAACAGATGAAAGACAAAAGAAGTTCGGTAAACGACAACTCAATACCAAAATGGACAAGGTAATGAAAAATTTTCTTTTCATTTCATCAGTGAAGTATATATTACAAAGCCTTGAAGGTCAAAAAGAGAGACGACAAAAAAAAAAGAGAAAAAGGAGCTCTAAGGAAGTCCAGCTTCTTCCGATTTCGAGCTCTCGATTTCGATCCTTATTAGGGATTGCCTTAAGTTTTCAACTTCTTCTCTAGTTCCATCTTTCTCAGCAGCATATCCCAGTACATCTGGTGGAACATCGGCTCTCGCCTCCGACTCTCGAAGCCTCTTCCTCAGGACCCAGATCCACCTCGACATCTTTGACCGCCTGCTGCTCGTGGACCAGCTGAATCTTCAACCATCGCAGTTTGACCTCTCCCGCCCAAAGGCGCAGATAGTTCTGCCATGGTCTCCCTCAAAGAGCAGAGCTCATCGAAGCCTTGTGCAGAGGTGAGCTGGACTCTCTCAGATAACTGCCTCCGAAGGGGCAACTTCGTCGGTCGCGTCTGGAGCTTCCTTCGGTAGTCCTCTACTTGCCGCTCCAGCCGACTCGGTAGGCATTGTAGTTCGCCTCAGTCCTGCAGCTGCTTTTGAAGGTCGGAGAACTTCTTCGACCAGTCTCGATCGCGGTCGGCTTGGACTGTGAGCCAGGACGAGCTCCCTTCCAACTGGCCGATCTTCTCCCGTGCGGCCAGCTCGACTTCAAGGGAGCTGATCTTGGAAGCCTGAGTCCAAGATCGGTCGCTGGCATTTTCAGTTCCTCAGCTCCATCATGAAGTCGGCCTTCTTCCGGGTGAATTCCATGAGACCCTTTCTGTGGAGGTCCTGAAGGCGAACAGCCTCCGCAGTGACTTCCGAATGGCTCTTCCTCAGTTGGTGAAGTTTATCTTCCAGCTTCTTGATTTCTTTCATCAACTGACGAACTTTCCTTCTGAGATCTCGGATCATCGACTTCAGAGGAATCTCCTGTGGCAGGGGAGAGCTTCGGCAGGACACTGTCGTTGGGAGACAAAAGTGCCACGACTCAGATTAGTACAAGAAGACAAAAGATAAGGAAAAGAATACAGAAAAAAAGGGGGGACCCTCTGTAAAGAAGGATCCATTTCATTGATTAAATAATTTTCAAGTACAAGAGAATGAAAAAAAAATCACCACAAAGGAAAAATACAAAGCTAGAGGTTTCGGACCTCTGGGGCAGAAGTAGAGGGGCTCGGCATCCCGAAGATCGTCAGCGGCGGCCGGCGGTCGATGAGGTCCGGTGGAGGAGGACTGGCAGCGACTTCGGATGGTCCGGCTTCATCATCGGACCTCATTCAGGAAGCCGAGATCCAATTCGGAAAACCTCCCAGCCACCTTCTCTTGGCAGAGTTCGAAACCCTTGATGAAGGCATCCTGGCCGAACTGGACCTTTAGATCCTCCATCTCGAGGAGGCTTTGAACTCCTGCTCGGGCCCTTGCCTCCGAGACCAGGATGGAATTGACTTTCAGCTTGAAAACCTGCCTTCAACTCGAAACCTGCGCTTCAATGGGAGACCTCGGCCTCAGCCTTCCCTCTCTCCTCCTCCAAGACGGTCCTCAGATCGACGAGGTTTGTCCCTCCTTTTCCAGCTCCTGGAGACTTAGGACCTCGACGATCTTCTCCTCGAGGTGGGGGCCCCAGCCAGGCGACCTTCCTCTGCCCGAGCTGCCTCCCTCTTGGAATCTTCACCGCCTCGACGTTGGCGACAAGCTGGTGCCCAATCTGCAAGAAAGGTCGGGGAGTCAATATAAAGGCTGAAGAATAAATTAAGTAAAGAAGCAAAGGAGGAAAAAAGGTGAGTTAACCTACTTCGAGGAAAGATCCCAGAGAGTCCCAGACCCACAGCTCGGATCAGCAAGGACGATCCTCTCGACGACCTCGGAGAATGCACCCTTCGACCAGCCTCTTTATTAAGTCCCTGTTGTTGAAGGATTTTCCCCAGGTCTTCCTCGGAGCCGCCGGCCCCCTCGACGGCAAGCCTTGCGACTGCGGCTCCTCCGGGCCAGGGTCTTCTTTCTCCTCCCTTCGGCCCGGGTGCCCCCTCGGACGAGCCTCTGGAGCGGGATCCTCGGTCGGGGGGCTCCTTGAAAGGGCTCGGGGACTTCGGGTTCATCGTCAAGGGACTTCGACGGTGACGGCCACGGAGCAGGCACGGTCGAGCTTGTCCCTTCTGTCCTGGCTTTCTTCACCGACCCCGAAGTCGAGGCATCTTTTCTCTTGTGGGTCTTGAGACCCTGGGCTAACCTCCGAGCCATGCTTGCGTCCATGTCTGCGATAAAAGAAAATCAACACGGCTTAGAGATGGAATAAGAGAAAGGGGAAGCAAAAAAAAAAAAAATGGTACCGGCAGGGTTAAGGGACTCAGGCCGACGTTAACAAAAGTTGTTCCTTCAGAAGTTCGGGAGGAGGGGGGCTCGATAGGCCTCGAGCTTTTTGGAGGCTTCGAGGTCGTCCCTTTCCAGGCTAGAAGCCGACGGACGGAATCCCTCAGAGAGCCCCAAGGGGGTAATCCTAGCTCCAAGGTCGGATCGGACATAGAAGAACCTCTCCTTCCAGTTGTGGATAGAAGAGGGGCCTTTCAGCAACCCCTTTCTACCGAACTGAGGGGAGAAGTACCACCAGTCTTTTCGAGGGATGATGCTTGAAGGTGTAGAAATTTTAAACAAAGAAAGAGTCGGCCGAACTTCAGCTAAACTACAAAGAGAAAGAAATCCTATCAAAAATTAAAGGAGTTCGGCACGACGGAAACTAGAGAAATATTCAGAAAATGAAAGAGAGCGATGACAAAAGCGGTAGTGGAAGCCGAAGTCCGACACGGAAGGCCTCCTGGTACAGACAGAAGCAGTCGGGAGGAGGGGGCTAGCCCGGTCAGTTGGCCCGGAAGCTCCAGCTCGTACTCCGGAGGAACTCCATACTGAATCCTTATCAGTGAGAGTTCATCCAGAGTCAAGGAGCCGGGGATGGTGTCCGGTGCAAAGGCCAGACAAGGTTCGGTCCTAGCTATGGGTTCGTCTACGGTACAAGGACTTTGGGAACTGGGCTGACGAACTCCTAGAACTGCTAGAAGAGGAGATATCAGAAGATATTTTGGATCAAATGGAAGCCACAAAATTTTGAAAAAATCAAAAAAATAGCAAACAAGCCCTCGAGGAAGCTAAACGAATAGAATACGAAGAAGAAAGGATAGGAAA
>NC_026003.2:101519918-101558842 GCF_000442705.2 Elaeis guineensis
AGTAGTACTGACTTGAGCGTCGGAGGATCTTGTCGGAGCACCCCAAACTCCGGTTTAGACTTCCTTGCAAGTCCCCGACGGCAGCCGCAGTCATCTTGACTCCAGCAACTCTGGCTTCGGTGGAATTCTGCACCAACAGAATTGACGCTAGAAGAAGGGCCCATGTCTTCACAGTACCCTTGTTTTTAAAGGAGTGCTCAATGGAACTGCCTCCAGTCATCTTCTCTGACGTCATTCTCTCCTTCCCCTATTAGATTTCCACCTGATGCCTCCTTGAAAGGCATCCACCAGGCAATCAACGACCTTCGCGGTCAGATCTCAGGCTTCGACCTTGCCTCCAATTTTTCAAGTTCCTCCTCCTCCGACAACGGCGGTTGGTATGGAGCAGTTCGACCTGCTGGTTCAGCAGATCAGAGGCCTCACCGAAGCAGTGCAGGCCATGCAGCATCAAGCAGCAATAGCCGCAGACGTCAGTGCGGTTGGAAAAGGCATCACCAGAGTTTCAAGATCCGATAGTAGGGCGGGCCACTTGGGTCAGTCATCTTGTCTTCCTCGAAAAGGGAATCTGAGGATGGAGAGCCCTCAGTCTGATCACGATTTCACTCCCGGAGGATCCCTACCTCCACTCTATCAGAAGACCCTCGAGACTCACAGTCGAGAGGACCTCCTAGATCGAAGACTCTAGGAGATAAACCAGCAGATCGAAGAGCTGCGCCATGCTCCCCTGCTTATGGTGAGGACATCTGTACTGACCTTCCCTTCTCTCAAATGATCATGCAGGAATCGATCCCGCCAAACTTTAAGCTCCCCCAATTCGAAAGCTACGACGGGACCTCGGATCCGGTGACCACCTAGAGCCTTCCAGACAATGATGCTGCTCCATGGCACGCCAGACGCCATCCTGTGCCGAGTTTTCCCATCCACTCTGAAGAGAGTAGCAAGGAACTGATACTCGACGTTGAAATCGGATACCATCTTCTCCTTTGACCAGATGAGCCACCAGTTTGTGGCTCATTTTGTTAGCAGCCGGCGTCTCCAGAGAGGTTCGGAGTCCCTTATCAACATCAAGCAAAGGGAGGGAGAATCCATCCGAGCTTACGTCAACTGTTTCAACGTCGTCGTGTTGGAGGTCCGAAACTTGGACCAATCGATCGCGATGGCCTCCCTGAAGGGCGGTCTTCAGAAGAACGATCTTTTATTTTTCCTGGAAAAGAAGTATCTCAGGGACTTTGCTGATTTACTGGCTCGGGCCGAAGGATATGCCCAAGCAGAAGAAGCCTTCAAGATAAGGATGAAGAGACCACGAAGGAGCGGCAGGCGGGAGACTCAAGCAAGCCCACAATTGAAAAAGGATCGAGTGAAGCTCGACCGCATTCTCGAACTCCTCCCAGACACAGGCATGTTCGGACTCCTCCCCGAGCTCGTAAGTAGAGAAGCCCAAACCACAAAGTTTGGCAGAGCTCTCCCCCCGAAAGATTCCACAGTTACGTCCCTCTCAACGCATCGAAAACTCAAGTGTTGATGGAGGTTAGGGAACAGCTACAAGGTCGGAAAGGATGCACTCACATCCTGAGAAGCGCAACGCAAACAAATTCTGCCTCTATCATTGTGACCACGGCAACGACATGAAGGAGTGTATTCAGCTCCGAGATGAGATCGAGGAGCTCATCAGACGAGGTTGGCTTGATAGATTCATTCGACACCAACCCGAAGGTAGAAAGATCGGCCTAGAGCCCTGCCGCAGCCAGAGCCACCAAGGAGGGAGGAGCAGCCTGAAGATCGGCCTCCGATTGGGATTATCAACTGCATCTCAAGAGGACCCCAACGGGGAGCAGACCTTCCACGGCTATAAGATTCAAAAAATCTATGAATGTATTACCAATAACTTTATCCTAAATAAAAATTTCTTTCATATTTGCATATTTTTTCTTTTGGCGTAAGCTTATAACGACAGTAAGTAACTCCCCCATACAAACAAAATTAAGCATGTTAGGAATAGGAGAGAACCTCGTCCTAACATGAGCAAAGATGAAGGCCCGATTTCTTAAAGATTGGATGGGGGGAGAGGCCCTTGCAACGGTCCTTATGTGCCCCCATAGCCTTGTTAGGAACAGGAGGAGAACCTCATCCTAACATGAGCAAAATCGAAGACCCAATTTCTTAAAGATCGGATGGGGAAGAGGTCCTTGCAACGACCCTTATGTGCCCCCACAGTCTTGTTAGAAACAGAAGGAGAACCTCGTCCTAACATGTGCAAAGATGAAGGCCCAGTTTCTTAAAGATCGGATGGGGAGAGAGGCCCTTGCAACGGCTCTTATGTGCCCCCACAACCTTGTTAGGAACAGGAGGAGAACCTTGTCCTAACATGAGCAAAGTCGAAGGCCTGATTTTTTAAAGATCGAATGGGGGGAGAGGCCCTGGCAATGGCCCTTACGTGCCCCCACAGCTTTGTTAGGAACAGGAGGAGACCTCATCTTAACATGAGCAAAGTCGAAGGTCCGGTTACTTAAAGATCGGATGGAAGGAGAGGCCCTTACAGCGGTCCTTACGTGCCTCCACAGCCCTGTTAGGAATAGAAGGAGAACCTCATCCTAACATGAGCTGAAACTGACTGTCGAAAATAAGAGGAGAACCTCATCCTGACGCAAATAAAGGCTAGATCGATTAGGACCGGACAAAGAAAAAAGCCTTCTCAATGGCTCCTCTACACTCTCACGACCCCGTCAAGAGCAGAGGAAAGACTCTCACTCGAACATAGAAGAAAAGGAGAGATAAAAAGAGAAAGCAACAAACTACACCAGCGATAAGTGAAAAATAAACTACATCAAAGGCACAAGGGACCTCATCTCAACGAGGAAGAAAACTCTTATCGAAAATCTCCAGTCCCTAAGGGTGAATCGACACAGCGACGGTTAGGAACCTTCAAACAACGTCAACGTCGAACAAGATGAAAGACAAAAGAAATTCGGTAAACGATAACTTAATACCAAAATGGACAAGGTAATGAAAAATTTTCTTTTCATTTCATCAGTGAAGTATATATTACAAAGCCTTGAAGGTCAAAAAGAGAGACGACAAAAAAAAAAGAGAAGAAAGGAGCTCTAAGGAAGTCCAGCTTCTTCCGATTTCGAGCTCTCGATTTCGATCCTTATTAGGGATTGCCTTAAGTTTTCAACTTCTTCCTCTAGTTCCATCTTTCTCAGCAGCATATCCCAGTACATCTGGTGGAACCATCGGCTCTCGCCCTCCGACTCTCGAAGCCTCTTCCTCAGGACCCCAGACTCCACCTCGACATCTTTGACCGCCTGCTGCTCGTGGACCAGCTGAATCTTCAACCATCGCAGTTTGACCTCCTCCCGCCCAAAGGCCGCAGATAGTTCTGCCATGGTCTCCCTCAAAGAGCAGAGCTCATCGAAGCCTTGTGCAGAGGTGAGCTAGACTCTCTTAGATAACTGCCTCCGAAGATGGGCAACTTCGTCGGTCGTCGTCTGGAGCTTCCTTCGGTAGTCCTCTACTTGCCTGCTCCAGCCGACTCGGTAGGCATTGTAGTTCGCCTCAGTGTCCTACAGCTGCTTTTGAAGGTCGGAGAACTTCTTCGACTAGTCTCGATCGCGGTCGGCTTGGACTGTGAGCTAGGACGAGCTCCCTTCCAACTGATCGATCTTCTGCCGTGCGGTCGCTAGCTCGACTTCAAGGGAGCTGATCTTGGAAGCCTGAGTCCAAGATTGGTCGCTGCGCATTTTCAAAGTTCCTTGAGCTCCATCATGAAGTCGGCCTTCTTCCAGGTGAATTCCATGAGACCCTTTCTATGGAGGTCCTGAAGGCGAACAGTCTCCGCAGTGACTTTCGAATGGCTCTTCCTCAGTTGGTGAAGTTTATCTTCCAGCTTCTTGGATTTCTTCATCAACTGACGAACTTTCCTTCTGAGATCTCGGATCATCGACTTCAGAGGAATCTCCTGTGGCAGGGGGAGAGCTTCGGCAGGACACTATCGTTGGGAGTCAAAAGTGCCACGACTCAGATTAGTACAAGAAGACAAAAGATAAGGAAAAGAATATAGAAAAAAAGGGGGGACCCTCTGTAAAGAAGGATCCAATTTCATTGATTAAATGATTTTCAAGTACAAGAGAACGAAAAAAAATCACCACAAAGGAAAAATACAAAGCTAGAGGTTTCGGACCTCTGGGGCAGAAGTAGAGGGGCTCGACATCCCCGGAAGATCGTCAGTGGCGGCTACGGCGGTCGATGAGGTCTCGGTTGGAGGAGGACTGGCAGCGACTTCGGATGGTCCGACTTCATCGTCGGACACCTCATTCAGAAAGCCAAGATCCAATTCGGAAAAGCTCCCAGCCACCTTCTCTTGGCAGAGTTCGAAACCCTTGATGAAGGCGTCCTGGCCGAACTGGACCTTTAGATCTTTCATCTCGAAGGAGGCTTTGAACTCCATCGCTCGGGCCCTTACCTCGAGACCAGAGATGAAATTTGTACTTTTAGCTTGAAAACCTGTGCCTTCAACTCAGAAACCTGCGCCTTCAATGCGGAGACCTCGACCTCAGCCTTCCCTCTCTCCTCCTCCAAGACAGTCCTCAAATCGAACGAGGTTTGTCCCTCCTTTTCCAGTGCTTCCTGGATATTTAGGACCTCGGCGATCTTCTCCTCGAGGTGGGTGGCCCCAGCCAGGCGACCTTCTTCTGCCCGAGTTGCCTCCCTCTTGGTAATCTTCACTGCCTCGACGTTGGCGACAAGCTGGTACCCAATCTGCAAGAAAGGTCGGGGAGTCAATATAAAGGCTGAAGAATAAATTAAGTAAAGAAGCAAGAAGGAGGAAAAATGTGAATTAGCCTACTTCGAGGAAAGATCCCAGAGAGTCCCAGACCCATAGCTCGGGATCAGCAAGGACGATCCTCTCGATGACCTCGGGAAGAATGCATCCTTCGACTAGCCTCTTTATTAAGTCCCTGTTGTTGAAGGAATTTTCCCTCAGGTCTTCCTCGGAGCCGCCGGCCCCCTCGACGATAGCCTTGCAACTGCGGCTCCTCCAGACCATGGTCTTCTTTCTCCTCCCTTCGGCCCCAGGTGCTCCCTCGGGATGAGCCTCTGAAGCGGGATCCTCGATCGGGGGGCTCCTTGAAAGGGCTCAGGGGACTTCAGGTTCAGCGTCAAAAGGGGCTTCGACGGTGACGGCCACCGGAGTAGGCACGGTCGAGCTTGTCCCTTCTATCCTGGCTTTCTTCACCAACCCCGAAGTCGAGGCGTCTTTTCTCTTGTGGGTCTTAAGACCCTGGGCTAACCTCCGAGCCATGCTTGCGTCCATGTCTGCGATAAAAAAAAATCAACACGGCTTAGAGATAGAATAAGAGAAAGGGGAAGCAAAAAAAAAAAAAAATGATACCGGCAGGGTTAAGGGGACTCAAGCCGACATTAAACAAAAGTTGTTCCTTTAGAAGTTCGGGAAGGAGGGGGGCTCGATAGGCCTCGAGCTTTTTGGAGGCTTCAAGGTCGTTCCTTTCCAGGCTAGAAGCCCGACGGACGGAATCCCTCAGAGAGCCCCAAGGGGGTAATTCTAGCTCCAAGGTTGGGTATCGGACATAGAAGAACCTCTCCTTCCAGTTGTGGATAGAAGAGGGGGCGCTTTTCAGCAACCCCTTTCTACCGAACTGAGGGGAGAAGTACCACCAGTCTTTTGCCGAGGGATGATGCTTGAAGGTGTAGAAATTTTTAAACAAAGAAAGAGTCGGCCAAACTTCAGCTAAACTACAAAGAGAAAGAAATCCTATCAAAAATTTAAAGGAGTTCGGTACGACGGAAACTAGAGAAATGTTCAGAAAATGAAAGAAAGCGATGACAAAAGACGGTAGTGGAAGCCGAAGTCCGACACGGAAGGCCTCCTGGTACAGACAGAAGCAGTCGGGAGGAGGGGTGCTAGCTCGGTCAGTTGGCCCGGGAAGCTCCAGCTCGTACTCTGGAGGAACTCCATACTGAATCCTTATCAGTGAGAGTTCATCCAGAGTCAAGGAGCCGGGGATGGTGTCCGGTGCAAATGCCAGACAAGATTCGGTCCTAGCTATGGGTTCGTCTACGGTACAAGAACTTTAGAGAACTGGAGCTGACGAACTCCTAGAACTGCTAGAAGAGGAGATATCAGAAGATATTTTGGATCAAATGGAAGCCACAAAAATTTTGAAAAAATAAAAAAAATAGCAAACAAGCCCTTGAGGAAGCTAAACGAATAGAATACGAAGAAGAAAGGATAGGAAAATGACAAGAAGTTACGGAACTAACCTAGATTGGCCCTAGGAGTGCAGGAAGACATCAAGGATGATGAAAGTCGACCCAGAGGATGCCTAAGGCCGAGAAGGATGCTAGAGGAAGCTGGAGCTCTCAAAGAAGAGGAGGGAAACTGAGGGATTCTCTCAGGCAAAGTGAAATCCGTGAAGGAGGAGAACGTGTTTAAATAAACCCTGGGATTCGACGTAATAATGATTGCGGATCTCCTCTGATCGGTCTGCATTCGCCGCATGTCTCACTCACCTTGACAGACTGTTGGAAATGGCTGGCAGCTGACAAAGTCATTATTACGTCGTACCTAGAGCTACGCTTCGATGGAAATTCCAAAAATAAGAAATCTTTTTCGAAAAGACTCTAGTACCAGCGTGCCGAACGTCAAAATATCTGGCAATCATCGAGTGCGAAAATCGAAGGGAGCAACTTCGGTCGTGAGAATTTTTCTGTACTTTCTTCATTCGAAACCCGAACACAAAAGTAGGGGGACTGGTGTTGGGTATAAAATACCCTCCGGCCGAAGTTTATAAAAGATCGACCCTTCCAGGGCTCTTTCGGATTCCGACCTTGTGTGTGGCGTCTCTCCGAACCCCCTCGACCGTCCGGACTTCTCCGATAATGAACTTCTGCATTCATCTACCGGGCCGTCCCAAAAGCTATCTAGGCCTCATTGCTAGCCGACCTTCTACAGTAATCAACTATTCTTCAAATCCCTTCCGGACTTCTTCTGACCGCAGATGACCCTACTCCAAACTTCTTTCGGACTTCGTCAGCATCCGAGCTTCTCTGACAATAAGATTTCTATAGTAACCAGACTCCATCCAAGTTTCTATGGTGGTCGTCCACCTTTCGGATCTCAACCGAGCTCCCGCAAGAGCCAAACTTCTACTATGAGCGGTCTACTCCAAATTCCTACAGCAGGCTGTCTACCCCAGATATCTACTGTAAGCAAATTTCATTCGAGCCTCTCCTATAAATAAATTTCTTCTGAACTTCTATTACAGGTTAGTCGAGCTTCTTCATAGTCGGATCCCAGACGAGCTTCTACCATGGGGCAGGATCCACCGGCCAGGTCGTTACTCCGAGCTCCCACAACAATCGATCTTCGATTGAGTTCCTACAATAAGCGGCCTCCTTTCGACCTCCTACAAGAATCGAACTCCGTCCGAACTTCCACAGTGGATGGATTTCGGACGAGCTTCTGCAAGAACCGAACTCCGTCCAAACTTCCACAGTGGATGGATTCCGATCAAGCTTCTGCAAGAATCGAACTCCATCCAAACTTTCACAGCGGATGGATTTTGGATGAGCTTTTACGACGAACGGGCTCCAGCAGCTGGATTTCTACAACGGCCGATCGCCTCCAGATCCCTCAAACTCCTCCAGCAGACGAGCCTCTCCAATGCCATCCAAAGTCCACCACCGGCCGACCTTCCGTCAGATTCCTCATAAAATTGGACTCCTCTGGTGGATAATCTTCAGACGAGCTTCCGCATCTGGCAAATCTCAGACGGACTTCCCTAGCAATTGGACTCCTATCGGATTCCGCCAACAGAAAGTATTCATCCGAGTCTCTACAGTAGATGATTCTCACTTGAGCCTCAGTGCCCAAGGCCTCCGACAACAGTAGACTCGTCAGCGACCTCAAAAACATCCGAGCTTTTCCTAGATTGACGAGACAGAGAGTCATTTCGCTCCATCAGACATTCCAGCCGAGCTTCAGCTGACAGATCGAAACTCTCTGGCAAGCCACGACGAGGGCCGCTACTCTGCTCCACTCTTTGCAACGGATTTCACATGGCTCCACCACTCTTTGGCAAGCCATGACGAGGGCCGCTACCCTGCTCCACTCTCTGCAACGGATTCCATGCGGCTCCACCACTCTCTGGCAAGCCACAACGAGGGCCGCTACCCTGCTCTACTCTCTGGCAAGTCACGACAATGGACACCACTCTCCGTAACAAACTCCAGGTGGCTCTGAACGGCCCACTACCAGATGGTTACAGACGTCGCTGTCAATCAGTTACGCTCTTTGTCTATAAATAAGGACCTTCAGATACGTTCTTCTCTAAGCTCAAAACTCTATATCAAAACTCTGCTAAAATTTTTACTCGAGCACTCTATTTCTGTTGAAGCAGAGTACTGACTTGAGCGTTGGAGGGTCTTGTCGGAGCACCCCCAACTCCGGTTTAGACTTTCCTTGCAGGTCCCGACGGCGGCCGCAATCATCTTGACTCCAGCAACTCCAGCTTCGATGGAATTCTACACCAACAGACACCTATGCAGTCCTTACCAAAAAGTTGGCTCTAAAATATTTAAATCTAAAAAATTATCATATTTGGCATGGACTTAAAATGTCCTTATTTAAAATCACTACTTTTGAAAAGGATGTGCAATGTCCTCACCTAAATATCCAATTTTTAGCATGGACAACTATATTGTCCTTTCCAAAAAATTGACTATGAAATATTTGGCAAGGACTCGACTGTGCTCTCACCAAATATGGCATCTTTGGCAAAGATTTTTCTTATAGTTACCATAAAGTCCTTGCCAAGTCTAAGAATTCTTATAGTGATGGTAAACATGGTTATGGATGCGTCTGGTCCTGAATTTGACTAAGATATAGAAGATGATCTAAAAGCTGACAATAGCGATTTCTATCATATGCTAAAAGATGCTGATGAACCACTATGATCGAGATATGAAACACACATTGTATTATTAACTGTGTCAGAGTTGTTAAACTTGAAGATCAAGTTTAATATGATGGTCAATTATTATGATAGGATGGTAGCAATAATAAAAAAGATGCTATCGAAAGATGAGAAGCTTGTTGGAAGCTTTTATGCTTCAAAAAAAATGATGAAAGGATTAGGCATGGGATATGAGAAGACAGATGTATGCCGTAATGATTGTATGCTTTTCTACAAGGAGGACCAACTAAAGAGCATGTGATATATGCGGTGAAAGTCAATTTAAGCTATGGCAAGAGGATAGAAATTAGGAGATACCATATAAGGTTCTTCGATACCTTTCCCTCACTTCTAGACTTTGAATGATCTATTTATCCAAGAATACTACCAAACAGATAAGATGGCATAAAGAAGGAATTCACAAGCACACCGATATAATGAGTCATCCATTGGACAATAAGGCATAGAAGAAATTTGATGCTTGCCATCTTTTATTTGCTTAGAAATCATGTAATGTCTGACTGGGTCAATCTATGGATGGGTTTACACCATTCAGTCATGCAGTGGTCCCTTATTCATGTTGGCTTGTTTTTATTATTCTATACAATATGCTGTTTGGAATGTGCATGAAAGAACATAATATCTTTCTTATATTAGTCATTTCTGAATCATGATACCTTGGTAGAAGTATTGATGTATATCTAAGGCCTCTTATTGATGAGCTAAAATTCTTATGGTCCGATGGCACACGTATATTTGATGTATCGAAGAAATAAAATTTTGTAGTGAAGGCTGCATTGATGTAGACTATTAGCAATTTTTCTACTTATGGGATGCTATTAGGATGAAGCACTCATGGGAAGCTAGTATGTCTCTATTACATAAAGAATATAAAATTATTTCAACTTGAGCACGGTCATAAGCCCTACTCATTTGATTGTCATCGTCAATTTCACCCTGAGCATCATCCTTTTCAAAAGCAGAGGGACAGTTTCAGGAGGAATAAGATATAGAAGGATCGTGCACTCCCACATCTCAGTAGTATGAAAGTATTTCAGAGGGTATCCTAAATGGATGAAGTCCAGTTTGACATACTATTTGATAAGCAGAAATCTCAAAAATTTGGTAGAACTCATAACTGGATGAAGCGCAGCATCTTCTGAAAATTGCCGTAGTGATCCACCAATTTGATCCATCATAACATTGACATCATCAAATTGAAAAGAATATATTCAATAATATTTTCTATACTATTATGGATGTCAAGGGCAAGACAAAATACAACCCCAAAGCTCGAGCAGATATGAAGAGCATATCTAAGCATCTTCTACTAGAGTTGGTTGAGGTGCCACCTAAAAAATTTCTGAAGCCCAAAATATCTTACACATTAACAAGGGAGCAGTTGAAGGATGTATGTGAATGGTGTAAAAATCTTAAGTTTTTAGATGGTTATGCAAGTAATCTTGCTCGGTGCATCAATGTCAAAGATTACAGGTTCTATAGGCTAAAGAGTCATGACTATCATGTCTTCATGCAACGATTACTCCCATTGGCTTAGTATGATCTCCTTTCCAACTCCATATGGAGTTCTTTGATAGAGCTTAATTTTTTTTTAGAGATATTTGTGTTATCGAACTATTCACTGATCATATCTTCAATCTTGAGGCTAGTAGTGTAGAGATCATATGCAAGTTGGAGAAGATATTTCTTCCTAACTTCTTCGACTCCATAGAGCATCTCGTGATTCATCTGGCATATGAAGCTAAGGTGGGAGGACCAGTACAGTATAGATGGATGTATCTATTTGAAAGATATATACACAGTCTCAAAAAAAAAATAAAAAATAAGGTCAGAGTCGAAGGTTTTATCGTGGAGGCTTACATAATAGAAGAAATTTTAAATTTCAGTCGATATTACTTTAATCTTAGTGTGCAGACAAAGCTGACTCAAGTAGATCGAAATAATGATGGTGGTGGTGAGAGATCAGAGTAGGAGATATTAATATTTGCCTATCCCGCTCATGAATTTGGGCACAAAATTCTTAGGGTTTTAACTGATACTGAATTACGACAAGCAGAGGCATATGTTCTACTAAACTGTGAGGAGGTCGACGCATATGTTGAGTCAGTGTCCATCACAATCCCAACTATTCAACCCCTTATTATAGTATACTTATCTTATGTATATTTAGGTAATATAATTGGATACTGAGATGGGACAACCCAAGGATTAGTGAGGAAGAAATTTCTAAACAGTAGTTATAGAACTTTATAGATTGGTTCCATAAATTGGTAAGCATCCATTATCATTTCATATATTTTAATTTTTCTCAATTTATTCTTTTTATAATATGTAGGTCATGCAAGGGGGTGAATGTATACTTAAGAAGCTAAGACCATTGGGTTATAGGCCAATAAATACATTACATGTTATAATGATTGTAATGTAAATGATTTTAAATTTTACACCCAGCGATATGGATATCATAAGAGCACATGAATAGCAGTGTGTGCATAAAGGATAGCTAGTGGGAGGAGATGGAGAGTGACTACTATAAAATCCTCGAAGAAGTGATTAAGTTGACTTACTTTGAAAATAATAGTGTCATTCTATGTAAGTGCTAATGATTTGATAACCAGCATGGTATGAAGGTTGATCCACGGTACGAGTTTACTAAAATCAAACATGGATCAAAAGCATATTCAATGAGCCATTTGTGCTAGCTCAACAAGCTATTCAAGTTTATTATACTCCTTTCCTATCAAGAGAGAGAGAGGAAAGAAAGAATGGTGGACTATATGCACAATTAAATCTTGTGCTATTCATTATGCGCTTGAAGAAGAATAAGAGACCAATTTACCAGAATGCTTTCAAGAGGACGAAACATCTGGAGTTCATCAATCTTTCATAGATACAGAGTTGGATGCTCCAGATTTTCTTCTACATGATGGCCAACATGAGAAGGTAGATCATTTTGGGTTTATTTTAAAGGGCAATTTTATCCGAAAAGGGGAAGAAAAGAGAGAATATGAAGAAGTGGAAGAAAAAAAAGAATCAGATGAAGAATCCAAAGGGTACCAAATATTTGAAGAGGTCGATGAGTAGTGCTCCTCACTTGTGATGAACTTCTAGACCTCTGACTTCCTGTGCTTCACCTCCAGCAAAGCACTCCTGTGCCTCTCCTCACGAAGCTTCTGCTCTAGCTC
The DNA here is from genome assembly GCF_000442705.2 of Elaeis guineensis. NCBI lineage: Eukaryota > Viridiplantae > Streptophyta > Magnoliopsida > Arecales > Arecaceae > Elaeis > Elaeis guineensis. The sequence continues at coordinate 101,532,100 of NC_026003.2, forward strand.
AGAGACTCTTCTTCAAAGCCCCATCTCTCCTTTCTTGGACTTCTCTTCCAAGTCCAAGTATCTCTTAGTGACGGCCTCCATCTAAGCATCTGAGCTCTTATATCTCGCATCTGGAATGCCATCTCCAGCCACTTTCATTCTTCCGATCTCGACCTTGAGGGATTTCTCTCACGAACTGAGAATCGCTGTGACCTTCTGATATCATTTTAATTCTTACATTATCTTGAATCATTTTAAATACTTATCTTGCATCATTTTAAATCTTGCATTACCATCCATAATTGGATAATTAATCCGTAAATCTATTTATTTTTATTTTTAGATATTATAAATTATATTTTACAGAGGTCAGAGCCATCACAACCGAGGAGAGAGCTCTCGAGGAGAGAGCTCTCATGCAGCTAGCTCGCATGGTTCTGTGCCACACATACCATGCAGTAAATTTTAATATTTTAGATATTCTCTTTTATGTTATTTTATCTTTTATTATCTAATATAACATTCTTTATGATATCTTGATATTCTCAAGCTCGGATGATGTGGGGTCACCAGTGACCCCATAGTCACAAGGAGCAGCATCCGGTTCTCAGAGTCAGCATCATGATAGAGGATCTGCTTGGCTCACAACATCTTCTACTCGATCGGAGGACAGAGAGCTCATCCATATTCAGAGCTACTCATAAGTACTATATCTTTACTGAATATGTTTAAAATTTAGTCATTTTAAAGTTTAAAATTTATCATTCAAAATCAATTTTGTAGCATATTTAGAGAGCCTGGGGTGTCTCGTGTGGTTATTAGGATCATCCGATGATTGATGTCGAGGTTGGTGAATAAGTTCTCTAGTTGACCGTCGAAGACTCTTGATGTAGCTTGGGAGATGTTCCTGATAAGTCAAAAGTGTTTAATTTTTAAATTCACAGTAGGTTTGTATTCTATTTATTTATATATACTTGCTTCTACTTGCAAGAGTACTACCGATTTAAGACTCCTCAGGATGAGGAGGCCGGCCGTCGGATCTTCGAGGAGGTGGTCATACGTAGGCTTTGGGATGGGCTGTATAGCCTTAGGTAGTCCATTATAGAGCACTCTAGTTCTGAGTCACCATTGGACTAAAAGTTTTACACAGATCACTGGATGTGGGTGAACATATGGGAGGCCCTCTATGATTGATGGAGCACTGAGGAGTATTCTGGTAGACGGCAGAGGGCACGAAAAAATCAAACCATCCAGCAAGATCTGATCAAGCACACCGGTGGTTTCATTGGCATACATGTTGTGGCTGATAGATTGATAAAAATTTTATACTTAAATTAATTTCATATTGAATTGATCATATGTATATTTTAATTAATTTAATTTTATTATTTATTTATTATAGATATGGTAACTGGATTGTGCATCAGGACAACTGCAGATATGGGAGACTATACACTAGTCTTAGGGAACTAGTGATTACTTAGATCCTAGATCTCGACAGATCGCGATAATAATTTAAAATATTATTTATAAAGTTTTTATATGTACTGATATGTATAGACTAATAAATTTCTAAACTGTATAGACAGATTACGTGGAGTATCTCGTATCGCGACATGATGAGGGCCCATCCTTTCAGCTCCTCCTTGATCTTGAGGGATGGCTCAAGGCCACCAGAAGGATGAGTAGGAGTCGAGTCATAGGCGGTTATACCTTCAACTCTCCAACAGCTTGATACTCTTCGACGTCTTCTTTTCAGGCCTCGACGACCCAAACATGGGGTGATGCACATATGGAGGAGGTCATGCAGAGGCTTTAGAGCCAGTGACCTCAGAGCTTTCAAGACACCATCTGTGATACGATCGTTGAGATTGTCCAGGATCCATATTTGTACGATCAGCTAGGCTTGTTGTCATAACCATCACAGTAGGTAAGTCTATTAATAATTTTCTATACTTATTTTAAATTTTTATATTTAGAAGCTTTACATGTTTAGGCTTCAGTCCGAAAAAGAGATATAAGGGGTAAAAATTCAATTTAACTATCTAATTGATTGACTAAGGGTGTCTATAGTTCTGTATCATCGAATAGAATGTGTAGAAATAATCTGTTCGAGAATCGAAGTAGTATATCGAAATATACACATCCGTATTGACATATACGCTTTCGTATTGAAACTTATTAATAATATTTTATTTTTTTTCATTATAGGATGTTGAGATATCTAACTCTCATCCACTAGCTGCTGGAGAGGATGTATAGGAGCAGAAGAAGGATGAGGAGGATGACGAGAAAGATCTCACATAATTTTTTTTTTGATATATATATAATTTTGATACTTGTAAACTAGTATAAAACTATAAAATTATATAATTTATATTTTTAATATAATATAATTAATTTAATATTTATAATTATGGTAAATAATTATTATTTTATTTAGAATAAATTTTAAAAAATATAATTGCTTGTTACTATGATTAAAATATATTTTAAAAAATTTAATTATTAATTTTTTAAAAAAATAAAAAACTACTAGCAATGCTAATTACGTTGGTAAAGATTATTATCGATGGTATAAGCATCGGTAATACCATCGCTAATAATTTTTTAAAATATTAATTAAATTTTTTTTTAAAAAATATTAGTGATGGCTTTATTGTCACTATTATCATTGCTAATTATTCATATTAGCGATGGACTTATTGTCATCACTAATAATGATAATTAGCGATGACCTTATTTCTAACAAATTTTTAGCGATGGAAGTCCAATGCTAATTGTTGGTGCAAAAATCTGCTTGCACCGAAGAAGCTGGAGTCGGAGAAGCCGCGGTCGCCGCCGGGACCTACAAAGGAAGTCTAAACCAGAGGTGGGGTTGCTCCGGCAAGACCCTCCGACGCTCAAGTCAGTTCTCTGCCTCAACAAGAATGGAGTGCTCGAACGGAGAATTTAGCAGAGTTTTGAGATAAGAAATGAGCTTAGAGAATAACGTATCTGGATCCCCCCCTCTTTTTATAGGTGGAGGAGGTAACGGATCGATGGCGACGTCTGTAACCGTCTGATCATGGGCCGCCCGTAGTCAGGGGGAATTTATTGCGAGAGGTAGTGGAGCGGAATCGTAGCCATCACCGCAGCTCGCCACGTGGAATCTGTTGCGAGGGGTGGAGCAGCGTCCATTGTCGTGACTTGCCAGCGGATGGGAGAATCGTTCGGTATCCGTCGCAAGAGGTGGAGCAGGTTCGTGGCCGTTATGGTGGCCTGCCAGGGGGTAGTGGAGCTGTGCGAAATCTGCCACAGGAAGTGGAGCAGAGCTGCGATGGTTACTGCGGCCTGTCAGGAAATGATGGAGCTGCGCGGAATCCGCCACAGAAAGTGGAGCAGGATCGCGGCCGTTATGGTGGCCTGTCAGGGGGCGCGGATCTCTTGATTGAAGCTCGACAGTGGTCGGAGCCCGGCCTCTGTAGAGGTCCGGGAGAGGTCCTCCTGGCGGTTGGGATCGTGGGGGAGTCTGACTTCCGTGGGAGTCCGGGCGGAACCCTCTCAGAGCTGAAGTTGCGGGCGGAACCCGGCTCCCGCAGGAGTCCGAGCGGAGCTTTGCTGCAGTCGATGTCGGCGGCGGAGCCCGGCTCCCGTAGGAGTCCGGGCGAAGCTGTTCTGTAGTTGATGTCGGAGGCGGAGCCCGGCTCCCGTAGGAGTCCGGGCGGAGCTGTGCTGTAGTTGATGTCGGCGGCGGAACCCAACTTCCGTAGGAGTCCGGGCGGAGCTGTTCTGCAATCAAAGTTAAAGGTGAAGTCCGGCTCCCGTAGGAGTCCGGGCGGAGCTTACCAGCAGTTGATACTGAGAGCGGAGCCTGGCTCCCGTAGGAGTCCGGGCGGAGCTGTGCTGTAGTCGATGTCGGCGGCGGAGCCCGGCTCCCGTAGGAGTCCGGGCGAAGCTGTTCTGTAGTTGATGTCGGAGGTGGAGCCCGGCTCTCGTAGGAGTCCGGGCGGAGCTGTGCTGTAGTTGATGTCGGCAGCGGAACCCGGCTCCCGTAGGTGTCCGGGCGGAGTCCTCTGCAATCAAAGTTAAAGGTGAAGTCCGGCTCCCGTAGGAGTCCGGGCGGAGCTTACCAGCAGTTGATACTGAGAGCGGAGCCTGGCTTTCGTAGGAGTCCGGGCGGAGCTATGCTGTAGTTGATGTCGGAGGCGGAGCCCGGCTCCCGTAGGAGTCCGGGCGGAGCTGTGCTGTAGTTGATGTCGGAGGTGGAGCCCGGCTCCCGTAGGAGTCCGGGCGGAGCTGTGCTGTAGTTGATGTCGGAGGCAGAGCCCGACTCCCGTAGGAGTCCGGGTGGAGCTGTTCTGTAGTTGATGTCGGAGGCGGAGCCCGGCTCCCGTAGGAGTCCGGGCGGAGCTGTGCTGTAGTTGATGTCGGCGGTGGAACCCGGCTCCCGTAGGAGTCCGGGCGGAGTCCTCTGCAATCAAAGTTAAAGGTGAAGTCTGGCTCCCGTAGGAGTCCGAGCGGAGCTTACCAGCAGTTGATACTGAGAGCGGAGCCTGGCTCCCGTAGGAGTCCGGGCGGAGCTGTGCTGTAGTTGATGTCGGAGGTGGAGCCCGGCTTCCGTAGGAGTCCGGGCGGAGCTGTGCTGTAGTTGATGTCGGAGGTGGAGCCCGGCTCCCGTAGGAGTCCGGGCGGAGCTGTGCTGTAGTTGATGTCGGAGGCGGAGCCCGGCTCCCGTAGGAGTCCGGACGGAGCTGTTCTGTAGTTTATGTCGGAGGTGGAGCCCGGCTCCCGTAGGAGTCCGGGCGGAGCTGTGCTGTAGTTGATGTCGGCGGCGGAACCCGGCTCCCGTAGGAGTCCGGGCGGAGTCCTCTGCAATCAAAGTTAAAGGTGAAGTCTGGCTCCCGTAGGAGTCCGGGCGGAGCTTACCAGCAGTTGATACTGAGAGCGGAGCCTGGCTCCCGTAGGAGTCCGGGCGGAGCTGTGCTGTAGTTGATGTCGGAGGCAGAGCCCGGCTCCCGTAGGAGTTCGGGCGGAGCTGTGCTGTAGTTGATGTCGGCGGTGAAACCCGGCTCCCGTAGGAGTCCGGGCGGAGTCCTCTGCAATCAAAGTTAAAAGTGATGTCTGGCTCCTGTAGGAGTCCGGGCGGAGCTTACCAGCAGTTGATACTGAGAGCGGAGCCTGGCTCCCGTAGGAGTCCGGGCGGAGCTGTGCTGTAGTTGATGTCGGAGGCGGAGCCCGGCTCCCGTAGGAGTCCGGGCGGAGCTGTTCTGTAGTCGATTCCGCTGAGGGTTCCGGCTGTGGGTATTTTATACCCAACACCAGTCCCCCTACTTCTGAATTTGAATTTCAAATGAAGGAAGTACAGAGAGAGAGATGGGCACAGCCGGAACCGTCCCTTCGAATCCTGCGCACTGCCACCTCCAGATATTTTGGCATTAAATGAGCGCGTGCCGGAGTCTTTTCGAATTGGAGCGGTACGAGGGGACGCTTCGAAAATCCTGCAGGTACACTGGCCTAGGTACGGCGCAATTATGATCCTGCCAACCGTCAGCCGCTTTTAGCCGTCTGCCAGGGGGAGTGGGGCACGTGTTGGATGCGGACTGGCCTGGGGGATTCGCGATCATTATGGCACCGGATCCCAGGGTCTATTTAAACCCGTCCTCCCCCCTTCCGGCGTCCTACTCCATTCCTGAGTTTTTGCTGGTGTCTGTCTTCTCTTCGAGAGCCCTGCTTTAGTGAGCGTCTTCTCGAGCCGTAGGCGCCTCCCGTTTCTCATCCCCCAGGTCCCTCAGAGTAACATAGGTTAGTGCCAACCTTCCTCTCAATGCCTAGGGGCTTCTCCTCTCATCATCACTTTTGTGCGTCCCTCCGAGTTAGCTTCTGGCCACTCGTTCCCCTTTCGGTCTGTCTTTTTAGGGTCCTTTAGATCCTCCCTTCGAAACTAATCAAAATATCCTCTGGCTCTTCTGCCCCCGGCAGTTCTGAGAGTTCTTCTGCTTCAAATCCCCAGTTCCCTGTGGACGAACCCGCGTCCGGGGTTGAGCCTCGCTCGATTTTCGCATCGGGCGTTATTTCATGTTCGTCGACTTTGGAGGAACTCCTTCTGGTAAGGGTTCGGTATGGGATTCCTCCGGAGTACGATCTGGAGCTTCCTGGTCCCTCTGACCGGGCCTGCACTCCTCCTCCCGGTCGCTTCTATTTGTATCAGGAAGCGTTCCGTGCCGGACTCCGGCTTCCGCTTCCTGCCTTCGTCGCTGCCTTCTTCCGCTTCTTGGACATCTCTCTTGCTTCCGTGGCCCCGAACTCCTTTAGGTTTCTGATAGGGTTTCTCTCCCTCTGCCGCATAGTCGAGGTTCAGCCATCCCTCTCCTTGTTTAGGCATTTTTATACCTTCAAACGCCATCCTTCGGTGAAGGACTGGTGGTACTTCTCCCCCTAGTTCGGTAAGAAGGGGTTGCTGAAGGGCGCCCCTTCTTCGATTCACAATTGGAAGGGAAAATACCTCTTCGTCCACTGCCCGACCTTGGAACTGGGCCTGCCCCCTTGGGGTTCTCTGAAGGATTCCGTCCGCCGGACTCCCAGCCTGGGGGAGGACGACCTCCAGGCCGCCCAGAAGCTTCTAACTTATCCCGCTCTTTCCCTTCCTAACCTTCTGAGGGAGCAGCTTCTTTTCAACATCGGCCTGAGCCCCCAGGATCCAGTGAGTATTTGTCTTATCTTTTCTTTTCTTGCCTTCCTCTTCTTCTTCTCCACTCTCCTTCTTTTTCTTCTCTCTCTTTTTTTTTTTTTTGATTGATCGGTGTTGCCCCTTTTTCCCTTTTTCCTTCTTCCTTCTCCTTTTTCTTTTCTCATCATTTCATCATTTTTTTTTTTTAGCAATGGACGCCGAAGCGACGCGGATGCTCGCCAAGGGCATGAGAGCTCAGAAGAGAAAGGACGCGGCGGCCTCCGGATCGGCGAAGAGGGCCAGGGCGGAGGAGACGAGCTTGGCTGCGCCCGTCCAGGTGGCCCCGGCCATCGACATTCCTTCAGATGCCGAGCCAGCGGTTCCCCGGGCTTCCTCGAGGAGCCCACCGACTGGGGCCCCCGCTCTGGGGGTTCGCCCCACGGAGGTGCCCGCCGTGGGGAGGAGGAGGAAATCGGTGGCTCGCAGGGCGAGTAGCCACCGAGCTGCTGCAGACGAGTCCGTCTGCTCCGAGGGGGGATCGGAGAACCCCTTCAACGACAAGGACTTGATCAGGTGGCTGCTCGACGGCTGCATCCTGTCCGACGTCGTGGAGAGGATCGACCGTGTCGATCCCGAGCAGCGGGCTTGAGACTCTTTGGGGTCCTTCCTCGAGGTAAGCGGATATTTATTTACACGGTCACTCGACCTTTGTCATAATTCTCTATCCGTCCTTGCAGATTGGGCACCAACTCTTCGCCTATGTCGAGGCGACGAGCCACATGAGAAGGGACCTCCTTCAGGCGGAGGAACGCTGCCAAGCCGAGGTTGCTCGCCTCCAAGCGAAGATGGCCGAAGTAGTCGCCCTCCAGGAGGCCCTGGAAAGAGAGAGGCAAGCCCGGGAAGAGGAGAGACAAGCCCGGGAAGAGGAGAGACGGATCTTGGAGGAGTCGGCGAGGAAGGCGGAGGCCGAGGTCGTCCATTTGGTCGAGCAAACTCCGGTTCTGATCTCAGAGGCCAGGGCCCTTGCGGTGGAGGAGTTCAAGGCCTCCGCGGAGATGAGGGACCTGAATGTCCAGTTCGGCTAGGAGGCGTTCACCAAGGGGTTCGAGCTCTGCCAAGAGAAGGTGGCCAGCAAATTTCTCGAACTCGACCTCGGCTTTCTTGAGGAGTCCGAAGATGAGGCCGGCCCCTCATCCGCTGCCACCGCGGTCGCACCCCCCGCGCCGAGTTCTCCACCTCCTACCCCTGAGGTCTGAGACCTCTGATCTTGTGCCCTTATTTTGTCGCCATATTTCCTTTCTGTTTGTCTTCAAAATTATTCAATCAATAAAGTCAAATTTCTTGTTGTGGATGGCTTCTCCCTCCCCCTCCTCCTTCCTTCTGCTTTTCTTCTTGCAATGAGTTGATCTCTAATGCATGCACCTTCCAACGGCAGTGCCCTGCTGAAGCACTCCCCTTGCCCCTGGGGGTCCCGCTGAAATCGACAATCCAGCAGTTGAAAAAGGAGGTCCTCCACCTGACGAAGAAGTTGAAGAAGTCGGAAGGCGAGCTCCGCAAATCGAGAGAAGGCCATTCTGAAGCCGCCGCTGAGGCCGCCCACTTTCGGAGTCTCCAGGTGAAGGCAATCATGGATTACAGCCGGAGGAAGGCGAACTTCACAAAGGAGCTCGAGGAATGCAAGAAGAGCACCAGCAACCGAATTTGGGCTCAAGAAGTCAGGATCAGCGCCCTTAAGGTGGAACTATCAGCTGCGAAGAGGAAGATCGGCCATCTGGAAGGAAACTCATCCCGGCTCTTGGCCCGGGTTGATGATGAACAGAAGTGGTCGCAGAAGGTCTCCGACCTCCAGAAGCAGCTTCAAGACGTCGAGATGAGTCACGACGTGCAGCGGGCCAGCTGGCGCCGGCAAGTGGAAGAGTACAAAGGGAGATTCCGGACGGCGGCTGACGAGGTCGTTCGTCTCCAGAGGCAGCTGGTTCATAGGGCGCAGCTTACTTCCGCCCAAGATTCCGAAGAGCTCCAAGCCCTGAGAGGCACTGTTGAAGGGATTTCTGTCTCCCTTGGGGAGAAGATAGCCGAGCTGCAACAAGTGAAGATCCAACTGGCACTTGAGCGGAAGGCCGTCACAGACGCGGAGGCAGAGTCCGAAGTTTTGCAGAAGTGGCGTCGAGAAGCGAAGGCTGAGAGCCAGCAACTTCGTCGGGTGCTCCAGGACGCGCTGCGGAAGAGGAAAGAACTAGAAGAGGCAATGGAGAAGCTGAGGCAGTCCTGGTTGAGGGATGGAGTAGATAACCCCAGGTCGGGGGGAGCAGGACCTCCTTAGAGCTCTTTTGTCTTTCTGTCTTATCATGTAGTTATTTCCTTTTTGTCGTTTTGTCCTTCTTTCCTTGGCCATCCTGGCCCTGTAGTGTGTATATCGGAAATGAAATGAAAAGAGCATTTTGCGTTACCTTGTCCGTGCGCTGCACTAATATTGTTGTCTGCTGAATCTTTCTTGTCGTTTGACTTGTTTGATGTAGACGTCGTCGGGGGGGGGGCTTTTTCCTTTCATCCGATCTTGTTAGGCGGCCGAGTTTCGTCGCCATTAACCCTCGCTGCAGAAGTTGCGGATGGAGCCCGGCTTCCGTAGGAGTCCGGGCAAGGTCTTCCTTGTAGGCGGAACCCGGCTCCCGTAGGAGTCCGGGTGGAGTCTTCCTTGGCGGCGGAACCCGGCTCCCGTAGGAGTCCGGGTGAAGTCTTCCTTGGCGGTGGAACCCGGCTCCCGTAGGAGTCCGGGTGAAGTCTTCCTTGGCATAGGAACCCGGCTCCCGTAGGAGTCCGGGTGAAGTCTTCCATTTTGCTCGAGCCGGCGTGAGGTTCTCCTCTCGTTACCAGCCTGGCTCGTGGGGACGCGTTAGGGCGCTGTAAGGCCTCTCCCCATCTGGTCTAAAAGAACCGGGCCTTCGACTTTGCTCATGTCAGGACGAGGTTCTCCTCCTGTTCCTGACATGGCTGTGGGGGCACATTAGGGCATTGTAAGGCCTCTCCCCCCATCCGGTCGAAAAGAACCGGGCCTTCGACTTTGCTCATGTCAGGACGAGGTTCTCCTCCTGTTCCTGACATGGCAGTGGGGGCACATTAGGGCATTGTAAGGCCTCTCCCCCCATCCGATCTAAAAGAACCGGGCCTTCTACTTTGCTCATGTCAGGACGAGGTTCTCCTCCTGTTCCTGATATGGCTGTGGGGGCACATTAGGGCATTGTAAGACCTCTCCCCCCATCCGGTCTAAAAGAACCGAGCCTTCGACTTTGCTCATGTCAGGATGAGGTTCTCCTCCTGTTCCTGACATGGCTGTGGGGGCACATTAGGGCGTTGTAAGGCCTCTCCCCCCATCCAGTCTAAAAGAACCGGGCCTTTGACTTTGCTCAAGTTAGGGCGAGATTTTCTTTCTGTCCCTAACAGGGCTGTGGGGGCACATTAGGGCGTTGTAAGGCCTCTCCCCCCATCCGGTCTAAAAGAACCGGGCCTTTGACTTTGCTCATGTCAGGACGAGGTTCTCCTCCTGTTCCTGACATGGCTGTGTTTTTGGAGGGATCATATCCGGCCATAATACATCCACGCCAGGTGGGAAAGGCACGTTAAGTAGAAAGAAAACTAGATTCAAGGTGAAATCGTAAGTGATACATTTACAGTTTTTTCGCTCCTCCTTGAGGCCCTCCGGTGATGGAGTCGATGGTCCCGATGGGAGGTCGGTCCCCGGGTTGCTCCTCCCTTTTCTGCGGTTCAGGCGGTGGGAGGGCTCTTGGCCGGTCTCCTCTGCCCTCAGGCCTGCGGTGGATGAATCTGTCGAGTCGACCTCACCGAATGAGCTCCTCGATCTCGTCCTGGAGCTGGATGCATTCCTCCGTGTCGTGACCATGGTCACGGTGGTAGAGGCAGAACTTGTTGGGATTGCACTTCTCGGGGTGTGTGCGCATCCTCTCCGGCCTAGGGAGCAGCTCCCTGACCTCCATCAGTACCTGAGCCTTTGAGGCGTTGAGGGGGGCGTAGTTGCGAAATTTCCCTGGTGGGAAACCCCGCCGAAACCTGCTGTCCGGACTTCTCTGCCTGCGTGCCCGGGGTGGAGTATGGGCGCGCTTATGTCCAGGAGGGGATCGGGAGCGCGGCCGGGCTTCCTTTGGCCTTTTCTCAACTGCGGGCTTACTCGAATCTCCCGCCTGACGCTCCCTTGCTGTCTCTTCGTCCTTCATTTTGAAGGCTTCTTCCGCTCGGGCGTATCCTTCAGCCCAAGCCAGTAAATCAGTAAAATTTCTGGGGTACTTCTTCTCCAGGGAGTACAAAAGATCATTCTTCTGAAGGCCACCTTTCAGGGCGGCCATGGCAACTGATTGGTCCAGGTTTCGGACCTCCAACACCGCGATATTAAAGCGGTTGACGTAGGCCCGTATGGACTCCCCTTCCCTTTGCTTGATGTTGATGAGGGACTCCGAACCCTTCCGGGGACGCCGGCTGCTGACAAAATGGGTCATAAATTGGTGGCTCATTTGATCAAAGAAAAAGATGGTACCTGGCTTCAAAGTCGAGTACCAGTTCCTCGCTGCTCCCTTCAAAGTAGACGGGAAAGCCCGGCATAAGATGGCGTCAGGAGCGTCGTGAAGCAGCATCATCATCCGGAAGGCCTCCAGATGATCAACCGGGTCCGAAGTCCCGTCGTAGCTTTCGAACTGGGGAAGCTTGAAGTTTGGCGGGATCGGTTCCTGCATGATCATTTGGGAGAAGGGGGGGTCAGTGCAAATATTCTCACCATAAGTGGAGGGCGCGTGGCGGAGTTCTTCAATCCGCCGATTCATCTCCTGGAGCCTCTGGTCCAGGAAATCCTCTCGACTTCGAGTCTCGAGGGTCCTTTGGTAGAACGGGGGCAGAGATCTTCCAGGGGTGGAGTCGTGATCCGATTGAGGGCTCTCTACCCTCGGCTTTGCTTTCCCGGGAAGGACGGGGCGACTGGCCCAGGTGGCCCACCCCGCCGCCAGGTTCTGGCATTCCGGAGATGCCCCTTCCGGATGCGCCGACACCTGCGGTTGCTGCTGCTGCATTGCTTGTACGGCTTCGATGAGGCCTCTGACCTGCTGTGCCAGCAAGTCAAATTGCTCCGCGCCGACCGCCACCGCCGGAGGGGGAGGAGGAGGAGGCTGAGAAACTGGAGGGGAGGCCGGAGCTTGGGATCTGGCCACGGAGGCCGTGGACCGTCGGGTGGACGCCTTGCGCGGAGGCATCGAGTGTCGATCTCGCGGGGGAAGATTAGGAGCGGGTGACGGAGAGACGGTCGGAGGCAGCTCCGTTGAACACTCCTTTAAGAACAAGGGTGCTGCGAAGGTTCAAGCCCCTCCTTCTAGCGCCAATCCTATTGGTGCAAAAATCTGCTTGCGCCGGAGAAGCTGGAGTCGAGGAAGCCGCGGTCGCCGCCGGGACCTGCAAAGAAAGTCTAAACCGGAGGTGGGGTTGCTCCGGCAAGATCCTCCGACGCTCAAGTCAGTTCTCTGCCTCAACAAGAATGGAGTACTCGAACGGAGAATTTAGCAGAGTTTTGAGATAAGAAATGAGCTTAGAGAATAACGTATCTGGATCCCCCCCTCCTTTTTATAGGCGAAGGAGGTAACGGATCGATGGTGACGTCTGTAACCGTCTGATCATGGGCCGCTCGTAGTCAGGGGAAATTTATTGCGAGAGGTAGTGGAGCGGAATCGTGGCCATCACCGCAGCTCGCCACGTGGAATCTGTTGCGAGGGGTGGAGCAGCGTCCGTTGTCGTGACTTGCCAACGGATGGGAGAATCATCCGGTATCCGTCGCAGGAGGTGGAGCAGGTTCGTGGCCGTTATGGTGGCCTGCCAGGGGGTAGTGGAGCTGTGCGGAATCCGCCACAGGAAGTGGAGCAGAGCTGCGATGGTTACTGCGGCCTGTCAGGGAATGATGGAGCTGCACGGAATCCGCCACAAGAAGTGGAGCAGGATCGCGGCCGTTATGGTGAACTGCCAGGGGGCGCGGATCTGTTGATTGAAGCTCGGCAGCGGTCGGAGCCCGGCCTCTGTAGAGGTCCGGGAGAGGTCCTCCTGGCGGTTGGGGTCGTGGGGGAGTCTGACTTCCATGGGAGTCCGGGCGGAACCCTCTCGGAGCTGAAGTTGCGGGCGGAACCCGGCTCCCGCAGGAGTCCGGGCGGAGCTGTGCTGCAGTCGATGTCGGCGGCGGAGCCCGGCTCCCATAGGAGTCCGGGCGAAGCTGTTCTGTAGTTGATGTCGGAGGCGGAGCCCGACTCCCGTAGGAGTCCGGGCGGAGCTGTGCTGTAGTTGATGTCGGCGGCGGAACCCGACTTCCGTAGGAGTCCGGGTGGAGCTGTTCTGCAATCAAAGTTAAAGGTGAAGTCCGGCTCCCGTAGGAGTCCGGGCGGAGCTTACCAGCAGTTGATACTGAGAGCGGAGCCTGGCTCCCGTAGGAGTCTGGGCAGAGCTGTGCTGTAGTCGATGTCGGCGGTGGAGCCCGTCTCCCGTAGGAGTCCGGGCGAAGCTGTTCTGTAGTTGATGTCGGAGGCAGAGCCCGGCTCCCGTAGGAGTCCGGGCGGAGCAGTGCTGTAGTTGCTGTCGGCGGCGGAACCCGGCTCCCGTAGGAGTCCGAGCGGAGTCCTCTGCAATCAAAGTTAAAGGTGAAGTCCGGCTCCCGTAGGAGTCCGGGCAGAGCTTACCAGCAGTTGATACTGAGAGCGAAGCCTGGCTCCTGTAGGAGTCCGGGTGGAGCTGTGCTGTAGTTGATGTCGGAGGTGGAGCCCGGCTCCCGTAAGAGTCCGGGCGGAGCTGTGCTGTAGTTGATGTCGGAGGCGGAGCCCGGCTCCCGTAGGAGTCCGGGCGGAGCTGTTCTGTAGTTGATGTCGGAGGTGGAGCCCGGCTCCCGTAGGAGTCCGGGCGGAGCTGTGCTGTAGTTGATGTCGGCGGCGGAACCCGGCTCCCGTAGGAGTCCGGGCGGAGTCCTCTGCAATCAAAGTTAAAGGTGAAGTCCGGCTCCCGTAGGAGTCCGGGCGGAGCTTACCAGCAGTTGATACTGAGAGCGGAGCCTGGCTCCCGTAGGAGTCCGGGCGGAGCTGTGCTGTAGTTGATGTCGGAGGCGGAGCCCGGCTCCCGTAGGAGTCCGGGCGGAGCTGTGCAGTAGTTGATGTCGGAGGCGGAGCCCGGCTCCCGTAGGAGTCCGGGCGGAGCTGTTCTGTAGTTGATGTCGGAGGCGGAGCCCAGCTCCCGTAGGAGTCCGGGCGGAGCTGTGCTGTAGTTGATGTCGGCGGCGGAACCCGGCTCCCGTAGGAGTCCGGGCGGAGTCCTCTGCAATCAAAGTTAAAGGTGAAGTCCGGCTCCCGTAGGAGTCCGGGCGGAGCTTACCAGTAGTTGATACTGAGAGCGGAGCCTGGCTCCCGTAGGAGTCCGGGCGGAGCTGTGCTGTAGTTGATGTCGGAGGCGGAGCCCGGCTCCCGTAGGAGTCCGGGCGGAGCTGTGCTGTAGTTGATGTCGGCGGCGGAACCCGGCTCCCGTAGGAGTCCGGGCGGAGTCCCCTGCAATCAAAGTTAAAGGTGAAGTCCGGCTCCCGTAGTAGTCCGGGCGGAGCTTACCAGCAGTTGATACTGAGAGCGGAGCCTAGCTCCCGTAGGAGTCCGGGCGGAGCTGTGCTGTAGTTGATGTCGGAGGCGGAGCCCGGCTCCCGTAGGAGTCCGGGCGGAGCTGTGCTGTAGTTGATGTCGGAGGCGGAGCCCGGCTCCCGTAGGAGTCCGGGCGGAGCTGTGCTGTAGTTGATGTCGGAGGTGGAGCCCGGCTCCCGTAGGAGTCCGGGCGGAGCTGTTCTGTAGTCGATTCTGCTGAGGGTTCCGGCTGTGGGTATTTTATACCCAACACTAATAATATTATTATTAGCGATGGGGATTTGGTTATGCCATCATTAATAACCTATTTTCTTGTAGTATTTATTGCTGATGATTGCGATGTTTGGAAAATTGTATGGAGTTGTAGGTCAAACTTTCCTATCACATTGGGTTGGATTGGCTTCGAATGTAGATGCATATAGAATATTCTTCATTTACTCTTTTTTCAATTCATTTTGTCATCTAAATTTGTCACATTTTATAATGAGTATAATTGTAAGAGTATTATTTTAAATATTTTCAAAATCTTTTTGGTGTAAGACCTTTGAGACAAACCTTAAATTTTTCGTAATCTGTCTCTATGAATCTCTATGCCAATAATATAAGAGACTTCACCCATATCCTTCATCTCAAAGTTTTGATAAAGAAATAGTTTTGTCTCCTTTAGCAAACCTAAATCACTACTAGCAAATAATATATCATCTACATATAGGATCAAAAATATGTACTTACTCTTACAAATCTTAAGGCATATATATTAATTCATAATATTCTCTATAAAATCAAAAGAGCTAATAACATCATAAAATTTTATATACCATTGGTAGGAGGCTTGCTTAAGTCCATATGTAATTTTTTTAACTTACAAACAAGGCAATTATCTTTATCAATATAGAAACCTTCAGACTGAGTCATGTACACTGTCTCTTTAAGATTCTCATTCAAAAATATTATTTTTACATCTATTTGATGTAACTCTAAATCAAAATGAGCTACCAAAGACATAATATTCTTAATATTTTTTTTTTGAAATGGAAGAAAAAGTTTTATAATAATCAATACCTTTTTTTTTGAGTAAATCTCTTAGCTATAAGTCTGGTCTTTATCATTCAATTGTATTAGAGGAGTCTCTTTTGATCTTATAGACTCGTTTAAAGTCAATGGCTAAAGCATCTTATGGTAATTCAATGAGATCACGAACTTGATTTTTAGCCATAGATTCCATCTCATCTTCATGGCATTATACTAGAATGTGGATTCATTTCCACTCATAGCTTGTAGAAATGACTTAAGATCATTATTAGGTTCAATATCAAAATCAGATTTCTGTAGATAGACAATGTAATCTCTAGGAATTATAGATCTTCTTTCTCTTGAGGATCTTTTTAATTCCACTACTTCTATATTTTGAGTATTTTCAATAATAGGCTTAATATGAACTTGCTCTTCACGAGATGGTTATTCTTCAAAGTGATATTATGGATCTCCTTAAATAACAATCAGTTATATATCTTTTATCGGTTGATCAGTTTGATCTCTTATTTCCTCAATTTTTTTTAAGGAAAACCACTTTCTCTAAGTTCATAATCCTCAAAAAACTTAGCATTCCTAACTTCAACTATTTTGATATATGGTGAGAACAATAAAACTTATATCCTTTGGAGTTTGCTGGATAGCTAATAAAATAGCCATTAACTATTTTAGAATCTAATTTCTTAAAGTATGGATTATATGCTCCTTAATTGGATATCCCCATATATGTAAGTAATTTAAACTTGATTTTCATTCTTTCCACAACTCAAAAGGAGTTTTAGGTATAGCCTTCGAGGGAACCCTATTTAAGACATACATTGTAGTCTTTAATACTTTACTCCAAAGAGATAAAGGAATATTAAAATTACTAATCATACATCTTATCATATCCATTAGTGTATAGTTATTTCTTTCTACCACACCATTTTATTGTGGTGTTCATGGCATTGTGTACTAGGCAATAATGCCCTCTTCTTCAAGGAACTTAGCAAATAGATCAACTAATTGTCCCTTTTTCAGTATGCCTTCCTTAGTACTCTCCACCTGTATCAGATATTATGATCTTTATTTTCTTATCTATTTCTTTCTTTACTTCTGCTTTATAAATCCTAAAGGTATCAGTGCCTCACTCTTTTCTAACAGAAGATAGAGATACATGTACCTAATATAGTAATCAATAAATAAGATAAAATATTTCTGACCATTAAAATAGAAAGTTGAAAATGGTCCATAGATAACAGTATGTACAATTTTTAAAACATTAAAGCTCCTTTTGGCACTTTTAGAGGACTTGTTAGTTTGCTTTCTCTTTATGCAACCCAAACAAGTGCCAAAATCAGTAAAATTAATATATTTTAAATTTTTATTATTTATCAATCTCTTTATTCTCTCTAAAGAGTAATATGCCAATCTTTTATTCTATAAATTTGAAGAGTTCTCTTTAATAATATTCCTTTTATGCCAATATTATCACCATGCACAGAAGAATGATTACATTCATAAGTGAGATTCAAATCTAATTTATATAAACTATTCATTAAAAAGATAGTGCTAACAATACTTTTATTTCTAAAAATACTTACTTCAGAACTCTCAAAATGAAAAGCAAAACTAAAATTTGTTAACATGAAAATAGAAACTAAATTTTTAGAGAAAAAATTGAAATATAAAAAGTATTTTCAAGATCTAAAATAAATCTAAAATTCAAAACTAATCTAAAGATTCCTATTGCTTCCACACATAAATGCATGTGATTGTCTGAATAGGTACTCTATTCACTTTTCTTTGGATTCCTTAGAATAAAAAAGTCCTATATGATATTGGCAACATGAATTATAGTACCAAAATCAATCTATTAAGTATTATTAGAAACATCAACATAAAAAGATTCATGACACACTAAAGATATAATTATATATATTTTTTTGAAACCATTTCTTATACTTTATGTAGTCCTTCTTTATGTGTCTCTTTTTCTTACAAAAGAAGTATACATTTTTATTGTTGTGGTGCTTTATTAGCATTGCAACATCTTTCTTTATCTTAGGAACACCCTTTCGCTTTCTTTTTTGCCATAAGTAGCTAAGTTAATACTTTCATACTTTATATCACTACTATAAAAAGGGACTATGGCAGTGCTTATATGGTAGTATTTTCTAAAACCGCTACCATAGAACCTACGGTAGTGGTTATTTGTAACCACTGTAGTAGGCATAACCTATGACAGCGGTTACAGATAATCATTGTCGTAGATCTCACCTATAGCAGTGGTTACGGATAACCACTACTGTAGGTTGGATCTACCACAGTGATTATGGATAACCGCTGTCATAGATCCTATGACGGTCGTAGGTAAAAACTTTGTCATTCTATAACTTTTGATTCAGAAGTCGGATTTTAGTAATTTTTTTTAAATTTTATATAACTTTTTGAGATCTATATGGTTGTAATGATAATTTTATGAAAAAACATCATTTTATCTCTCAAATTAGAGTTTTAAAAAAATTTAGTCGATGCTTACAAATAATTTTGGATGATTACATGAACCTGTAATAATAAAATCAAATTTCAAGCATATCTTTAGTATTCATTATTTAAATAATTATTATTAAAATATTCTCACCAAAGATTGCCTCAATCTGATAGCTCTAGCTTTGTCAATCATTAAGATTCAATTTCGATGGTCATGAACGATCGTGCGATGATCTGATAGATAGAGACTATCTATGGATCTAAAAATTTATGACGATGATCTTGATGATATTTGTAGTACACTATCAAAATTTTATTTCAATTGGATATCATTAGCATAGTCAATTTAGCATAGGTTTATTTTGATCGTTATATAAAAAATGAGTGATCACAAGATCAATCAACATCCGATTGAGGTGATTTTTTGGATAAATAATCTTTGTTAGTATTTTAATCATTTGTTCAGTGATGATCATAAAATTCAAACCATACATATATCTGACAGGAGAAGAGGAAGAAGATGTCAAAGAAGATGACCGGAGACAGTCTCGTTGAGCACTCCTTTAAGAACAAGGGTCCTGCGAAGACACAGACCCTTCCTCTAGCGCCAATTCTGTTAGTGCAGAATACTCCCAACTTTGGTTTAGACTTTTCTTGCAGGTCCCAACGGCGGCCGCGATCCCCTTGACTCCAGCTTCTCCGACGTCGGTGGAATTCTGCACCAACAATAAGAAATAGGCTTCTTTACAATATCCTCAAATATATATTCATCCTAATATGCTACTTTATATATGATCCACATACCAAGTTCAATTTCGATAAATATTCCAATCAAGCATCATAAAAGACTTTCTTAGTCCATTCTGAAATAATATTTTATTATTAAATCTTTATCTTGCCAATAATAGTTAACTTCTCAACTAAAAGTAATATCATAGTATTATACTCATATCAAATTTGAGCTTACAATTCACTTGAATAATCAATGATTAAATTAATAATCATAATGTACAATAAAATTTTATGTCAATCTTTTTGTAATTACTTTCGATCAAAATCTAACTAATTATATCATGATCTATAGATCATCCATCATATTTCAAACTCTATATGTCATAATCTCTTGTGATTCTTTCATACATAATGTCAATGTTTAATCAAAAATTATAAAGATTTCTCTCACTACAATCATCAAAGATCTACACCATAATATCCTTAGTATCTTTCTACTGACACTCATTCTATACACATCTTAGTTCATCCACTAATCTCTGATACTACTTTAATTGTCATGCCCTCGATCCAAGATTGTGAGCCAAAGGTCATAGCAACCACCGCATACTCATAGGAAACTCTCCCCACAAGCATGCAAGGCATCTTATCATGCTATCATAAAGTAACAGTAAAATAATTAGTCAATAATTTAAATATAAAATTATAATAATCCAAATTTTAATTTTAATATCTCAATAAAGTCAACAAAGTTCCATAGGCCTTACATCAAATTCAATAAGGCTTTCAACCTAAAATAAAAGTATAGAGATTCTGCTTCTAATCACTCTTTTATTCATATCTTATATAATCTTAATTCCTCAACATTTATAAAAATAGTAAAATAGGAGGTAATGAGCTAGACAGCCGAGTAAGCAATGATCACTTCTAACAGATTTCATCAAAAATTTAAGTAAATAATCATTTATAGAAAATAAGCATATAGAGTTCATCAATTCGAAATCAATTTTGATTATGCAACATAGTTCATGCCAAATTCATTTTTTTTTCAAAAATTCGAGTTTCTTTCAAGATTTCAATTTCTTTCATTCTTAAGTTCTTTTCATCAACCATGAGCTACGATCATATTTTTTCTGTGGCAGGATCATAATACTACGTATCTTCTTACGGTGAGTTGCGAATCATCCGACAACAAAATCCTTTGGAACCGCTGGTCTCTCTGATGGTTGGTTGCTGGTCTCTTTGACGACATGTCGCTGGTCTTTCTGATGACATAAATTCATAAGACAAATCCATTGCCAACGTATATGCCTCCATTGACGGGATCTTTTACATAGTCAGATTATCAATTCATATTATTCTTATATCAGAATTTTTCATAAATCATATTTTATATTTTAATTTCGATAAGAAAATATATAATCATGTAGTATCAAAATCTATCAATATAATACATTATAAAATCAATATGTTCAATCATGCTTCATCATAACATTTCAAATAAGATATTTTTATAACAAAATATCATTCATCAAATTCATGCATCATTTCATAAATTATATCAGAAAAATATATCATAATTTATCGGTAAATCTAGAAAAGTAAAACATTACTTATCTCATACGCATTCCAACAAATCTACATAATTCTATAAATTTTCTTCCAACATCCTTTGTTCATAGATCATATCGCGATATCTCATGATCAAACATCCACAATCCTATACAGGATCAATTTTAATAATTAGAAAGGACTGAAACAATTAAGAAAATAGAATTGATGGACATCTGTATCCTATCATCCAGATTGGTCCGATCATTTAATTTTATCTGATCAAAATTTAATTAGGATATAAACGATCCAAAGTTTGACTATCAGATCAAATCGAATTTTTAAAGTGATAGGATCGAGATTTCTTTATTGGATTCATCAACCAAGTAGAGAGAGAAAATCAGATGAGAGAGAATTTATGTGGTACAATCTAAATTAATCAGATGTCATAGTCTAACATCTTGATTGGTGTGATCAAAATAATCTAATCAAATTATGGTTAAATCAAAATCATGGATGATCAAATTGAAAAATATCCGATCTGATCAAGACGAATACCAGCACGCTGTCCGACAATCATGGATCAAGATTCTTCATTAGAATCAGAACAGAAATATTAAAAGAAATTCTTTCTTTGACTAATCTTTTTAGAGAGAGAAATAAATTAAGAGAGAGAGAGAAATGGTTTTAGAGATTGAAAATTCTAGAGAGAGAAATTCATGAAGATGAATCTGGACTAATCAGATGATATGGTTCAACAAATTTGATTGATTAGATCAAGATAAATTTAATCAAATCATGCTGAAATTATCACATAGATAATTCAATAGAATCATGGGTGATAAAATCTAAAGATATTTGATCTTGATCAAGGTGGGTGCTGGTATACTGTCCGACGATCACAGATCAAAATTCATCACTAGAATAATTTAAATTCATCATCATTCTTCTTAAAATTCTTAAAAATCTTAGGAGAGATAAATAACTTAGAGAGAGAAATTTTTAGAGATAGAAAGTGAAGAAAAAATTTAGAGAGAGAAAAAAAGAAGAGAGAGAAGATAGGAGAGAGAAAAAAGGGAGAGAGAGGAGAGAGAAAATTCTCTATCTTTTTTTCTTTTCTTTTCTTTTTTTTTCTTTTTTTTTTCTTTTTTTTTCTTTTTCTTTTCTTTTTCTTTTTTTTTCTTTCTTTTTTCTTCTTCCCGGGGTTTCTTTTAGGCAAAACAAGGGACCATGCGGTCCCCCCTTGTTCGACCAATCAGAGACCACAGCCGGAGCGTTGGTGGCCAGCGACAGGAGGGCTATGACACTGCAGTCCGAAGGAAGCCAAACCGACGGTTGGTGGTGACCGCCGGTGTTGGAAAACCAAAGAAAAGAGGGGCAGAAAATAAGGGATATTTTCTCCAACAAAATCCGGCAAACTCGGGTGTCGGCGATCGTGCACACAGGCAAGGGAAGGAAGGAGGAGAAGGGAGGAAGAGAAGCCGGGCTTACCTCGAGCTCCAGTGACCTCTCTGACGAGAAATTGATGCAAGCACGGTGAAGGGCTTCCGCGGGAAACTCTGGTGATCCTCGCTGTTTTGCTTCGGGTTTCTCAGGTGGAGGAAGGGAGAAGGAGTCTCCCCCTTAAATAGAGTCGGAGGGGAGAAGTCAAACTCCTCCTCAGCAAGATTTTCTAACTCCGTTTAGGAGCCGGTCAGGAGAAGAAGGCTCCCTACGGGAGTCTTCCTCAATTTTTTTTTTTTGTTGGACTTTTGTGGGCTGGGTAATTGGGCCGGGTCATAACATACGTGGAAAATGTTTTGAGCCTGCCCGGATAGCATTTGGCCTGAATTTAATCAAGTGGTGAAGCACTTACCATTGCTTGCGCAATTATGGCTGGAAAAAGGTGCTCTTAATTACTGGTCTACCCGTCTACCAATATCTGAATCGAGGTAATTAGCTTTTCATCTCCGATGCCATCTTCTTCTTTCATGGACTCATAGAAGGAGATCCAGTTGAATTACGTGGGTTGAAGGAACCAGGCCACCATCATGCGAAGGTCTTCTGATGCAGAAGTAAAACCCCACACATACTCTCAGAGATGCTACCTTTCCTAGCTGATGATGATTCTGCCGTAGAACGCAATTGATCTCTGCCATTTGATGTGTACATCATGTCAACGTGATTATTTAAGTCAACATGATTTGGTTCTCTTTTTTTGATATAAAAAGAAGACCACTGTGCATTAGCATAATGGTCATCAAATTTTATTCATCATAAAATCTGTACAATGATACAGAAGCAAAGAAATTTACAAGAAAGAAAGTTGGTGAACAACGGCAGATTAATTAAATAGACAAATGAGTAAAGGATCCAAAAAGGTTCAGATGGGAGTAAAAGCTCACTGAAACATCCAAGTCATCTTGTTGAGATTTGATGCCTCGAGATTTGATCCACATTGAGCCCACAGCAAGGTCCAGGACGACGAACGGAGTCCAACGAGCTCAAAAATAGTCCAAACGGAGTCCAGACGGTAAAGATCGCATGAAAGAAAATCGGAGTGGTGGCATGGTGTACGAGGCGGCAATGGCCGGTGGCAGTACGGCCGGGCCCGGTGGAGACATGCGCACACGTAGGTGCGCATGACCCAATGCACGGGCAGGCCCAATGTGGGCATGTGCGCAGGCTGGCCTAACGCGTGTGGAGCGCCCAGGCCCAGTGCTCTATGCAGTTGACCGTGGACTGCGAGGCATTGGGTGGTCCATGGGGCCACGTGGACCGAACACTCGCTCCATGCATGGTCCAAGGGTATTTTTGCACGATCCGATGGTCCAAATCATAGTCGGTCGTGATTGGATGGCTGAAACTCATTCCAG
Source organism: Elaeis guineensis (assembly GCF_000442705.2). NCBI lineage: Eukaryota > Viridiplantae > Streptophyta > Magnoliopsida > Arecales > Arecaceae > Elaeis > Elaeis guineensis. The sequence continues at coordinate 101,555,019 of NC_026003.2, forward strand.
AATTGATCAGGTGATCGATGGCCTTGATATGCACAATCGGATGGCTCTAGTGTGAGCCGATCATAATCGGACGGCCATGGATGGTTCTTGGCTCAATTAGGACTCTGTATTCCTAGTGTAATAGTGTCTTAAAATTTTTGAAGTCTATATAACTCCAATTGACGAGCCGTTTGTTGCATTGGAGAGCTGGTGATGTCCTGGAGGTGCATAAAGGCTTCAAGAAAGATTTTAGAAAGCTTTTGTGAGAATTTTAGAGCTTTTTGTTGAGAGACTCTTATACAAGGGTTGATTATATAGTGAGTTCCTCTTGTATTGATTTTGTTTTATTCTCTCATAGTAAAGTTTGTATTCTCCCGTGGAGGCAGACTTGAGGTCGATCTATGTATTTGTATTGTATTTTTTATTTTATTTTTTCTTTCTTCCTACTGCACCGTGTGGTATCACATCCTGTACAATAATTGGTATCAGAGCAAAGTGGTACCAAAGCATAAGTTGCGGCAATGGTGATCGAGATAGAAGATGAAAAAGATAAGCACAATTAAGATAGAGATCAACAGGTTTAATAGAAAGAGCAATTTCTTCTTATGGCAGGCAAGAGTGAAAGACGTGCTCATCCAGCAAGGGTTGATCGACGCTTTCTTGTGCGAGGAGAAGTCGACAACCATAGAGATACAGGATTGGAGGTAGCTCCAGAAGCAGACGTTGAGTACGATTTACTTGTACGTAGTGGATGAGGTGGTGATCCATGTGCTTGGCGAGACTTTCTCGATGATGCTGTGGTCGAAGCTTGAGAAGTTGTACATAGCGAAGTTTCTCACCAACACCCTCTTCCTCTAGAGGTAGTTCTACTAGCTATGGATGACTAAGAGACAGAGCGTGTAGGAGCATCACAGCCACTTTTAGAAGATCATCACCGACCTTCTCAGTGTTGGCAAGAAAGTTGAGAAGAAGACCAGGGTGCTAGTCTTGCTAGTATCGCTTTCTCCTTCGTATGAGTCTTTGGTGACTGCTCTTCTAGTGGAGAAGAACACCATCAAGATGGACAAGGTTGCCATGGTGATTCTTCAAAATGAGGTTCTCAAGAGGGAGAACCTAGCTTCGAGCTCAGGCAGTAGCTCAGCTTTGATGGTTTCTGGAGGAGCAAAAGATAATAGATAGAGCGACAGGAGATCACGATGAGGGCTGTCCAAGTCCAAAATGAGAGACTTGAGCAAGATCAAATATTACCGGTGTGACGAGTTGGGACATCTAGCCAAAGATTGCCCTTAACTTAAGGATCGGATGAGGGCTACTGTAGCGACGGCCAGTAGCGACTTAGAGGATGATGTCCTGCAGATATCTGATGAGGTATCTACTTTTTTTTAGTGGTAGATTTTAAATTCTACATGCACCTATCATGTATGTTGGAGAGAGGAGCAGTTTGACTCCCTAAAGAGCAGTGAAGGCACTGTTTATTTGTCAGATGGATCAAGCTGTGCGATCAGAGGCATCAGGATGACCAGTTGGAGGACACATGATGGTGCAGTGAGGAGATTAGGGGAGATTTGATACATATCCAATTTCAGACGGAATCTTATCTCATTGAGCAGACTAGATTCGAGAGGCTATAGAACGGTAGCTGATGGAGAAATCCTAAAGGTGTTGCACGACGATAGGATTGTTCTAAAGGAAAAGAAGAAGATGAGAGGATATTACTATCTGGTAGGGCACCTAGTAAGAGGTGGAGTTTCAGGAGCCAGGAGGAGCCCATAGCAAGGTGGAGCTCCAAGTGGAGGTGGATTAGACACTAAACGAAAGATTTGAAAGGATGAGAGGCGATGTCGCAGGGTGAGATTCCTATTACCACAAGATGATACCCCGAGCAGGTCTTTGGTCATAGTGGACACAGCCCATGACGGAGGTGGGATCGAGCAGCCTGGCTCGACTTCCATATTTGTCCATTCATGAGATAGTAGGCATGCCCCAGGGAATGGGGGTGAGACAGATCACAGGCTCTTAGAGACAGGTGGGGTCGAATATCGAGTCGAGATGGAGATTGTTGAGATTTGATGCCTTGAGATTTGATCCACATTGAGCCCACAGCAAGGTCCAAGATGATGAACGGAGTCCAATGAGCACAAAAGCAGCCCAAACAAAATCCAGATGGTGAAGATACGCATGAAAAAAGATCAGACTGGTAGCACGATGCACGAGGTGATGGCAGCTAGCGGCTGGCCAACTTAGGCCGATGGTAGTGCAGTCGGGCCCAACGGAGATGCGCGCACGTGCTGGCGTGCGCGGCCCAGTGCGCGGGTAGGCCCAGCACCGACACATGCGGGCCAGCCCAGCATGCGTGCAAGGCACCCAGGCCCAGCACCCTGCATGGTGTTCGGATGCGTAGAGATTTCATACATGTATTTCAAAAAATTTTTAGTGGAAGAACATTAGATTAAACTGTTTAATCTACAAATGCATGCATAAGATCTGATCTTAAAACTCCTACAAACGGATCTATGACATGAATTTATATGCATAAAATCTGAACTTAAATGACAAGCATATGAACCAAAAAATAATATTTAGTAATAGATCTAATCTACCACTTCTAGGGTTCTGAACCTAATATCTGAGCATGGATAGTCATACTCCATGATCGAGAACATAGATCTGAAAGTCCTCTCTGATCGCTCACAGCCGCACAAGCATCCGACCTCTACGGATGGTCCACACGAAGTCCTCGGACTAATTAGCCCTCCACGAGAGTGCTAGTTCACGCAGTCAACTTCTGATGGCAGATCTGATTTGATCTCTTCCTTCGATCACTTCAGACCTTTTCGATGTTGAAGATGGATCAGAAGGGATACTGGATGGTGGAGAAAAATTTGATGAAGACTCTCTTCTCTTTAATTTTTTCCTCACCCAAAAATCTAAAACAATTTTAGGTCTCTCACTCGAGAGGAGATCGGCCTCCTCTTTTATTCATGCCAAGGAAGAAAGAAATCCATCCAAACCTCACACCCCAAAGAAAGTTTTTGGTCCTTCTTTTCCTCTGGTATCTCACGGTGAAAAGCTCTCTCTCTTTGCGGCACAAAATTGTAGCCTTTTTATGGTTGTCGCACAAACCAAGTAAGATAGGATAAGAGCTAGAGTTTGTTGCAATTCAAATCATTTTGAATTTTAATTTGATTCTAACTTTTTCTCACCCTTATCTGACTTAAAGAGGGACTTACTAGAGAAATTTGGATATGGAAAAACATCAGGAAGACTTCCTTTTCTCGCACACAATGGGCCCCTTCAAAAATAACCAACGTGTGGAAGGATATGGATAGGATTTTAGGTTGAAATTCAAACTATTTTGAATTCAAATCAAAACCAACCAAAATCTATCCCTAATGGGTGACAAAAGAAGGGTTATCTTTTGGTTTTCTCATGGACAAACTGATTTTGTGCGGTGAGAAAAGGTATGAGAGAATTTGGGTGTCGCAAAGGAGAGAGTCTCATTCATTTGGGACTTTAGGGTTTAACCAATTGGATTTTTTTTAAACCCAATCCAATTAGATCCAAATAAAACATGATGAATCTCAATTAAATATGATCAAATCAACAAATTAATTGAGCTATAGAACTGATCTAATCGGGATCATTTCTCTCTTACTGATTAGGTTATCTCATAACCTAATCAGATCTGACCTGATTGAATCCAATTCAATCAGACTTGATCCAGACTTTGATGCTCAACCAAATTGAGTCATTAATGATAGAGTCCAAGTATAGTAGGACTCTTCTTTAGAGTCCTCATCCAGTGGGACTCTTCACCAGAGTCCCCATCCATTGAGACTCTTTAG